>NC_069132.1:40482349-40769849 GCF_026914265.1 Mya arenaria
ATTGGGTCAACCCAGGTCAAAAACTAGGTCACTAGGTCAATTAGTAGAAAAACCTTGTGAACACAATAGAGGTCACAATTTTAGCCTAATCTCAATGCAACTTGGTCAGAATGATCATCTCTATAAAATGTAGGTCAAGTTCGATATTGGGTCATCTGCGGTCAACAACTAGGTCACTAGGTCAATTAGTACAAAAACCTTGTGAACACAATAGATGTCACAATTTTAGCCTAATCTCAATGCAAGTTGGTCAGAATAATCATCTCTATAAAATCTAGGTCAAGTTCGATATTGGGTCATCCGCAGTTAATAACTAGGTCACTAGGTCAATTATTAGAAAAACCTTGTGAGCACAACAGAGGTCACAATTTTGACCTAATCTTTCTGAAACTTGGTCAGACTGATCATCTCTATGAAATCTAGGTCAAGATCGATATTGTGTCATCTGGGGTCAAAAACTAGGTCAGTAGGTCAATTAGTAGAAATACCTTGTGAACACATTAGAGGTCACAATTTTAGCCTAATCTCAATGCAACTTGGTCAGAATGATCATCTCTATAAAATTTAGGTCAAGTTCGATATTGGGTCATCCGCGGTCAATAACTAGGTCACTAGGTCAATTAGTAGAAAAACCTTGTGAACACAATAGAGGTCACAATTTTAGCCTAATCTCAATGCAACTTGGTCAGAATGATCATCGCTATAAAATGTAGGTCAAGTTTGATATTGGGTCATTCACGGTCAATAACTAGGTCACTAGGTCAATTAGTACAAAAACCTTGTGAACACAATAGAGGTCACAATTTTAGCCTAATCTCAATGCAACTTGGTCAGAATGATCATCTCTATAAAATCTAGGTCAAGTTCGATATTGGGTCATCTGCGGTCAATAACTAGGTCACTAGGTCAATTAGTACAAAAACCTTGTGAACACAATAGAGGTCACAATTTTAGGCTAATCTTAATGCAACTTTGTCAGAATGATCATCTCTATAAAATCTGGGTCAAGTTCGATATTGGGTCATACGCAGTCAATAACTAGGTCACTAGGTCAATTATTAGAAAAACCTTGTGAACAAAATAGAGGTCACAATTTTAGTCTTATCTTAATGAAACTTGGTCAGAATGATCATCTTAACATAAGCTAGGTCAAGTTCCATATTGGGTCAACCCAGGTCAAAAACTAGGTCACTAGGTCAATTAGTAGAAAAACCTTGTGAGCACAATAGAGGTCACAATTTTAGGCTTAACTCAATTCAACTTGGTCAGAATGATCATCTCTAGAAAAATATAGGTCAAGTTCGATATTGGGTCATTCGCGGTCAATAACTAGGTCACTAGGTCAATTAGTATAAAAACCTTGTGAACACAATAGAGGTCACAACTTAAGCCTAATCTAAATGTAACTTGGTCAGAATGATCATCTCTATAAAATCTAGGTCAAGTTCGATATTGGGTCATTTACCGTCAATAACTAGGTCAATAGGTCAATTAGTAGAAAAACCTTGTGAACACAATAGAGGTCACAATTTTAGCCTAATGTTAATGCAACTTGGTCAGAATGATCATCTCTATAAAATCTAGGTCATGTTCGATATTGGGTCATCCGCAGTCAATAACTAGGTCAGATATTAGAAAAACCTTATGAACACAATAGAGGTCACAATTTTAGCCTAATCTTTATGAAACTTGGTCAGACTGATCATCTTTATAAAATCTAGGTCAAGTTCCACATTGGGTCATCCGCGGTCAATAACTAGGTCACTAGGTCAGATAGTAAAAAAACCTTGTGAACACAATAGAGGTCACAATTTTAGCCTAATCTTAATGAAACTTGGTCAGAATGATCATCTTAACATAAGCTAGGTCAAGTTCCATATTGGGTCAACCCAGGTCAAAAACTAGGTCACTAGGTAAATTATTAGAAAAACCTTGTGAACACAATAGAGGTCACAATTTTAGGCTTATCTCAATTCAACTTGGTCAGAATGATCATCTCTAGAACAATATAGGTCAAGTTCGATATTGGGTCATTCGCGGTCAATAACTAGGTCACTAGGTCAATTAGTAGAAATACCTTGTGAACACAACAGAGGTCACAACTTAAGCCTAATCTTAATGTTACTTGGTCAGAATGATCATCTCTATAAAATCTAGGTCAAGTTCGATATTGGGTCAATTGCCGTCAATAACTAGGTCACTAGGTCAATTAGTAGAAAAACCTTGTGAACACAATAGAGGTCACAATTTTAGCCTAATGTTAATGCAACTTGGTCAGAATGATCATCTCTATAAAATCTGGGTCATGTTCGATATTGGGTCATCCGCGGTCAATAACTAGGTCACTAGGTCAGATATTAGAAAAACCTTATGAACACAATAGAGGTCACAATTTTAGCCTAATCTTAATGCAACTTGGTCAGAATGATCATTTCTATAACATCTAGGTCAAGTTCGACATTGGTCCATCCGCGGTCAATAATTAGGTCACTAGGTCAATTAGTAAAAAAACCTTGTGAACACAATAGAGATCACAATTTTAGCCTAATCTTAATGAAACTTGGACAGAATGATCATCTTAACATATGCTAGGTCAGGTTCGATATTGGGTCAACCCGGGTCAAAAACTAGGTCACTAGGTCAATTAGTAGGGGCCATACTTTTCATTGGATCTTTATGATAATAGGTCAGAATGTTCACTTTATTTAGCAAAGCTACAGGTGAGCGATACAGGGCCATCATGGCCCTCTTGTTTTTAGGAATAACTCAAATGTTCCTAGATATTCCAATGAAACCTGGTACTCATGTTGCCACCGGGGACAATGCGCACATGTGTACCAAGACCCATAACTCTAGCTTTGATTATAGTAGAGTTATGTCTCTTATTTAATACTAAAATAACTCACATGTGCTCTTGTTAGCTCACCTGTCACGTAGTGACAAGGTGAGCTTTTGTGATCACTCTTCGTCCGTCGTCTGTCCGTCCGTTCACAATTGCTTGTGAACACAATAGAGGTCACAATTTTGACCTAATCTTTATGAAACTTGGTCAGACTGATCATCTCTATAAAATCTAGGTCAAGTTCGATATTGGGTCATCTGGGGTCAAAAACTAGGTCACTAGGTCAATTAGTAGAAAAACCTTGTGAACACAATAGAGGTCACAATTTTAGCCTAATCTCAATGCAACTTGGTCAGAATGGTCATCTCTATAAAATCTAGGTCAAGTTCGATATTGGGTCATCCGCGGTCAATAATTAGGTCACTAGGTCAATTAGTAGAAAAACCTTGTGAACACAATAGAGGTCACAATTTTAGCTAATCTCAATGCAACTTGGTCAGAATGATCATCTCTATAAAATGTAGGTCAAGTTCGATATTGGGTCATCCGCGGTCAACAACTAGGTCACTAGGTCAATTAGTACAAAAACCTTGTGAACACAATAGAGGTCACAATTTTAGCCTAATCTCAATGCAACTTGGTCAGAATAATCATCTCTATAAAATCTGGGTCAAGTTCGATATTGTGTCATCCGCAGTCAATAACTAGGTCAATTATTAGAAAAACCTTGTGAACACAACAGAGGTCACAATTTTGACCTTATCTTTATGAAACTTGGTCAGACTGATCATCTCTATGAAATCTAGGGCAAGTTCGATATTGGGTCATCTGGGGTCAAAAACTAGGTCAGTAGGTCAATTAGTAGAAATACCTTGTGAACACATTAGAGGTCACAATTTTAGCCTAATCTCAATGCAACTTGGTCAGAATGATCATCTCTATAAAATCTAGGTCAAGTTCGATATTGGGTCATCCGCGGTCAATAACTAGGTCACTAGGTCAATTAGTAGAAAAACCTTGTGAACACAATAGAGGTCACAATTTTAGCCTAATCTCAATGCAAATTGGTCAGAATGATCATCGCTGTAAAATGTAGGTCAAGTTTGATATTGGGTCATTCACGGTCAATAACTAGGTCACTAGGTCAATTAGTACAAAAACCTTGTGAACACAATAGAGGTCACAATTTTAGCCTAATCTCAATGCAACTTGGTCAGAATGATCATCTCAATAAAATCTAGGTCAAGTTCGATATTGGGTCATCCGCGGTCAATAACTAGGTCACTAGGTCAATTAGTACAAAAACCTTGTGAACACAATAGAGGTCACAATTTTAGGCTAATCTTAATGCAACTTGGTCAGAATGATCATCTCTATAAAATCTGGGTCAAGTTCGATATTGGGTCATACGCAGTCAATAACTAGGTCACTAGGTCAATTATTAGAAAAACCTTGTGAACAAAATAGAGGTCACAATTTTAGCCTTATCTTAATGAAACTTGGTCAGAATGATCATCTTAACATAAGCTAGGTCAAGTTCCATATTGGGTCAACCCAGGTCAAAAACTAGGTCACTAGGTCAATTAGTAGAAAAACCTTGTGAACACAATAGAGGTCACAATTTTAGCCTAATCTCAATGCAACTTGGTCAGAATGATCATCTCTATAAAATGTAGGTCAAGTTCGATATTGGGTCATCCGCGGTCAACAACTAGGTCACTAGGTCAATTAGTAGAAATACCTTGTGAACACAATAGAGGTCACAATTTTAGCCTAATCTCAATGCAAGTTGGTCAGAATAATCATCTCTATAAAATCTAGGTCAAGTTCGATATTGGGTCATCCGCAGTCAATAACTAGGTCACTAGGTCAATTATTAGAAAAACCTTGTGAACACAACAGAGGTCACAATTTTGACCTAATCTTTATGAAACTTGGTCAGACTGATCATCTCTATGAAATCTAGGTCAAGTTCGATATTGGGTCATCTGGGGTCAAAAACTAGGTCAGTAGGTCAATTAGTAGAAATACCTTGTGAACACATTAGAGGTCACAATTTTAGCCTAATCTCAATGCAACTTGGTCAGAATGATCATCTCTATAAAATCTAGGTCAAGTTCGATATTGGGTCATCCGCGGTCAATAACTAGGTCACTAGGTCAATTAGTAGAAAAACCTTGTGAACACAATAGAGGTCACAATTTTAGCCTAATCTCAATGCAAATTGGTCAGAATGATCATCGCTGTAAAATGTAGGTCAAGTTTGATATTGGGTCATTCACGGTCAATAACTAGGTCACTAGGTCAATTAGTACAAAAACCTTGTGAACACAATAGAGGTCACAATTTTAGCCTAATCTCAATGCAACTTGGTCAGAATGATCATCTCTATAAAATCTAGGTCAAGTTCGATATTGGGTCATCCGCGGTCAATAACTAGGTCACTAGGTCAAATAGTACAAAAACCTTGTGAACACAATAGAGGTCACAATTTTAGGCTAATCTTAATGCAACTTGGTCAGAATGATCATCTCTATAAAATCTGGGTCAAGTTTGATATTGGGTCATACGCAGTCAATAACTAGGTCACTAGGTCAATTATTAGAAAAACCTTGTGAACAAAATAGAGGTCACAATTTTAGCCTTATCTTAATGAAACTTGGTCAGAATGATCATCTTAACATAAGCTAGGTCAAGTTCCATATTGGGTCAACCCAGGTCAAAAACTAGGTCACTAGGTCAATTAGTAGAAAAACCTTGTGAACACAATAGAGGTCACAATTTTAGCCTAATCTCAATGCAACTTGGTCAGAATGATCATCTCTATAAAATGTAGGTCAAGTTCGATATTGGGTCATCCGCGGTCAATAACTAGGTCACTAGGTCAATTAGTAGAAAAACCTTGTGAACACAATAGAGGTCACAATTTTAGCCTAATCTCAATGCAACTTGGTCAGAATGATCATCGCTATAAAATGTAGGTCAAGTTTGATATTGGGTCATTCACGGTCAATAACTAGGTCACTAGGTCAATTAGTACAAAAACCTTGTGAACACAATAGAGGTCACAATTTTAGCCTAATCTCAATGCAACTTGGTCAGGGATGTTCCTTGCATGAAGCTCTACCAAAGTTGTTCAAAGACATGGATTCCATGCGAAACTCTGGTTGCCATGGTAACCGATAAGAAAAACTTAAAAAATTTTCTCCTTCAAAACCACAAGGCCTAGAGCTTTGATATTTGATATGTATCATCACCTAATGGACCTCTACCAAGATTGTTCAAATTATGCCCCTGGGGTCAAAAATGACCCCGCCCCGGGTCACGTGGTTTACATAGACTTAGATATGGAAAACTTAACAAATCTTCTCCAAAACTAGAAGTCCTAGGGCTTTGATATTTGGCATGTATAATTACTTTATGGACATCTACCAAGACTGTCTAATTATGCCTCTGGAGTGATAAGAGGCCCTGCCCGGGGGTCGCAAGTTTTACATAGGCTTATTTAGTGAAAACTTAAAATCTTGTCTAAAACCACAAGGCCTAGGCATTTGATTTATGGTACCGTATTATATCATGTATAGGACGCTAGCATAGATAGGACGCAGGCAAAAAAATAGTTGAGAAAACGGGTAAAAACCCTTAATATATAAGATAGGACGCAGCGGAAAAATGTCAAAATCGGAGCCGAAAAATTGAGGTTGGTCAAGTATTTATAACATATATATTGAAGTAAAAAACAAACAAAAAATTGTATATGAGGCATATTTTGATAACTGTCTTGTGTATTTCGATAATTATCGTCGTATTTTGGTAATTTAGCGTACACAACAATGATATATGTCTTGACATTTTGAGAACATTTACGCATATTATAAGACTTATACAAATGCCGTAATAGTCCCGACTGACAGTCAACCATTGCAACCGTTGCAATAGTCTCGACATGCCTTCTGAATGACAGTCAACAGTTGCAACCGTTGCAATCGCAACAAAACTGATGATTGTTTTGATAAGGCTTGTCGCTGTGCGGATTAAAGCATGTCAGGCATAATTAAGTGTCGGTAATTAGCCTTGCCAGCGGAAGGCACATCGGGTAAAGTGCGAACAAACAACCATAAGGTATTACCATCACAATAGTTTGTCCTATTGATGTTTTTCTAATGACAGACAGCGGGTGTTTTTCACACCTTCGCACATTTGAAAAGATTTGATAGTGACAATAATGCTACTTTGCGTTATGCACATTCCTTTATCAATTTTTTAAAACAGTTACATACAAAATGTTTTGTAAAATATCGAAACATTAAAATCATAAACAACGATTAATTGATATTTACCTCCTTTCCCGATTTCCGTTACCGTTATAACTCAATCCAGTTAAAGTGCTGACTCACATCGAGATTTTGTGAGTAGCGTCCCTTTTATAAAAAAGTAAACAAAAAAGTGTTTTTTTCAATTTATTTCTCAATAAATCATTTTAAAGTAAACATTCAATATATTTCTGCGTGTGTTCACTTGCGTGATTTTACCTATGTCAGTTGTTCTTTTCGGTGACGCAGTACAGATACTTACTATTACCGCGTTCTTCCCCGGTCCGATATTTTCGACCTGAAATGGACTTGGAAAAAAACAGATGAAATTCTAATAGCATAGAAAGGACGCAGGCAATTTTTAAGACAAGAATTGGGGGTAAAAAAGTGTGTCCTATGCATGATATAATACGGTATGTAGCTTTACCTTGTGGTTCTCTACCGAGATTATTCAAATTATGCCCCTGAAGTGATAAGAGGCCCCACCTAGGGGGTCACAAGTTTTACATAGGCTTATATAAGGAAAGTGTTTAAAAATCTTATTGACAAATTCGAGGAAATACTGTATTTGCCGATTTTAGGTCATCTGGGGTCTGTCCCTTTAAAACACACTTCCATGAGTGCACAAACAGGTGTTGCAAAAAAATCTTCCATAAAAGCATTTAAAAAACCAGTCATGCACAAAGAAGCAATTAGGATCATTTGGTGTTTTTAGTCATTATCTTTTTTAAAATGATTTAGTCAACAGAATATACAGTGAGAAAATGGGCTAGCTAAACTTCGTTATGCATGAATATTCATATTCAACTGTTAACTTCCCTTCTATTTACGTATTGGCTGAAAGGTCTTTCATGCAGCCAATCAAATGTCTAGATTTAACCATATTAATTATTCATGAGTACAAAGTGTCTGCACTTAACTTGCCCAAGGTATTCAATGGAGCTCTATGTAATGAATAGACTGGTTACCCAGGATGAATAATGTGATGCAGTTAACAAGTACAAGTACAGACAGACCAGTCCACTTGGTACAAAAGTTTATAAGGACTTGTTTACCAATTTTATGGTGGCAACATATTTTTTTAATTTGGTTGAAATAAAGATATTTTACTTACCTTTATGAACAAAGACCAAACGGCAAAATGAAGACACCCTTTTGAACATAATTAAACAAATCCAAGCCAAAAATGGTTCAATGTTTAAAAGTGTTTCTATTGCTTTTCACTAAAAATAAAAATAGAACATCTTCTGTCACTATTTTAGATTTTTAGTAATTGTAACAAGTGTTTTGTTCGCATTTCACCTGCAATAAAAAATAGCATTTCTGACCCTTTGAATCATGAGCGAGTTCCTCTATGCAAATCTCATCCTAATATTTGTTTATGAATTTACACTTCATGTAGATATTTGTTAAACACTTCATGTAGGTATTGTAAAATATGCACTTCAGGAAGATATTGCTAAATATGTCAATCAGTTATTCTTTAATAAACACTTTATATAGTGTTTTTTTGTAAAAAAAAACACTTCTTTTCAGTATTTGTTAAACACTCCTTGCAGGGATTTGTGATACACCTAATATATGTGATAAACACTTTATGTAGACATTGTAAAACCCCCACTTCATGTAAGTATATGTTAAACACTTTATGTAGGTTTTTATTAAACACTTCATGTATATGTTGCAAAGAAACAGTTCATGTAGGTACATGTAAGTATTTGTAGAGCTCTTCATGTAGACATTAGTTAATTAAACACTTCATGTAGTTATATGTTAAACACTTCATGAAGTCTTCGTAATGCTATTAATTAGACATTAGTTGATTAAACACTTCATGTAGTTATTTGTTAAACACTTCATGAAAGTATTTGTAATGCTCTTGATGTAGACATTAGTTGATTAAACACTTCATGTAGTTATTTGTTAAACACTTCATGAAAGTATTTGTAGAGCTATTAATGTAGACATTAGTTGATTAAACACTTTATGTATTGTTAAACACTTCACGAAAGTATTTGTAGAGCTCTTCATGTAGACATTTGTTAAACACTTCATGTAGATATTTTTTAAACACTTCATGAAAGTATTTGTAAAGCTCTTATGTAGACATTAGTTGATTAAACACTTCATGTAGTTTTTTGTTTAACACTTCACGGAAGTATTTGTAGAGCTCTGCATGTAGACATTTGTTAAACACTTCACGGAAGTATTTGTAGAGCTCTGCATGTAGACATTTGTTAAACACTTCATGTAGTTATTTGTTAAATGCTTCATATTGATATGTGTTGATGTTTTTTCAGGAGTTGTACACCAAATGGAAGATTGAATCTTTTGAGGTTCAAGTTGGACTGCATGAGCTTCTTGGGCACGGCAGTGGGAAGCTCTTCAACCAGGTACTATAGCAGGAACAAGTCTCACTTTATATTAAGGCCCCCCAAAAAAGAAATGCTTTCTGATTTCACTGCCCCAAAATAATATGGTAGGTAGGTCAGGATTTAATTGTGATTCTTTTTTAAGATTAAATTGTATCTGAATATCAATGTCACACTTCAAAACAGGTCTGAATTAACATTTACCAGAGAGCTCTATAAAAACAAAACTTTAAAAGCATCAACCTAATCAAGAAACTGCTGAAAAGATGTACCCAAAAGAAGAAAAAAGAACAGGCAATTTTTTTTTGGTCGGATTGCAATGAATAACTAGAAATGGGTGGAAAAAAATAGGGAAGGTCAGTAAAGCAGATCCAAACAAGTTTTTTTTGTTATACCTTAACATAAGTATATCATTATCACACCCCTCGAAACAATGAAGCAGATATGTAGGAGTCAACATACATTGTCTGTGTATAATTTGTGCATGGGGGAAATTGATAAGTTTAAAGCCTGGTATAAGTTACCGTATTATCTATAAATGATCATCCAAATGAATTGTATCATTATAATAATAATAATATTTTTTACGCCTTGGAAAAAAGTAACTGTGTTTTCCATTGATCAATTCATGATTAGGCGACTATGAATTAATTGCTATATCCATGCCTGCCACCTGACCACCGCCCCTTAATTTTTATTTTCCAATAATATTGTTAAACTTCGGTCTGTATTTGTATATCGGTCTGGGACTATCTGGGAATGGCGTTAATTCATACCTATGGTGTTGATGTGTATTAGTTATCTTTCATATTTTTAAAAATACGGAATATATTGCAAGCGAGCCGAAGGCGAGCGCAGCAATATGTTCCCTATTTTTAAAAATATGAAAGATAACTTGCTTACAGCTTGTCACGTCCGCACACCCGGCAAAACGTTGACTGACAAACGCCGACTCCACCCAAAAATTGAATGACAAGCCAGGGAAATAATCTAGTGGCGCGGCACCGGTTCTTTGATGTCACGTGATGTCTGGTGCGGTACATGCAGACCTAAGAATTAAATTGTCGCAGTCTCGTGTTGGCTTTTGTTCTAAAAAGTTAGCGTCATGGACTTTACAATTCTGGATAGTGATAATGAGTTCTTTAAAAAACTTTTTGTTTGAAGAAATGTCGAATTTTGATTCTAGTTATAATGATGTTACAGTGTCACTTAGACTATTTAATTGTGAACAAAAACATAGTACCGTAAATGACTGGGTATAAGACGATAGGGGGTATTAGACGCAGGGAAAAAAATCTGTGAAAAATCCGAGAAAAAAACTTTTAATCTATGTTTTTGGTTAAAAGACGCATAGAAAAAATGTCAAAATCGTCCGGCATTTTCAGCCACCATGTTTGTTGACAGTGACAAAAAAAAATTTTTTCGTGAAAATGGCGATGGTTATCTTTAAAACCATACAACCATACTGTCGAGAATGAAAAGTTATGTTATGCAAAAAATATTTTGACAGTGCCCAACTTTGCTTTTTTATATGTAAGTTTGATTATTGTTTAATTCAATTTATTATTCAAAATAATATTGAATACCGTAATTCACAAGAGTGCGGACACCATAAATTAATTATTTTTTTCGCTCTCCGGATACATAGAAAATTATCATTTTTACATTTTATTTACATGTTTGTTTAACCTGCCTTTTTTCTTCATGTTTGCTTTATACCACTTATTAATTTATCCGTAGTAATCAATGGTCATAAACTTATTTATTACGCCTATAAGTGTAAATCCTTCATGAAGTTAATTAAAACACCATTTTATACATGCACTGAACTGAATAAACACATTCTATCGGCTTCAGATCAAAGAGTCACACTGTGTGACGTCACATAACTTACAGTTATACCCACGAGGATCTCGTAGAGAGCATGGACATTGCTATGCAGGATTAATGTATAACTGTACGATTATTGCTTCATATAGTCTATAAGTGTGGTACAAGTTTAAAAGCTTATTGGCAGATCGTTTTACAAACATGCCATGTCGATGTTTTCTTAATCCCTTGATTGCCCTTGTTGTTTGTTTAATCCTCAAATAAATATATCACACTTCCTTTTCAACAGGCAATAAATCGTTTAGGATGGGTAGTAACTAATTAAATTGTCTCAGTGGTGTATACGGTAAGGTAATCTAGCCAGGCATTGTAAAGATAAAAATCAATAATCTTCGTCTGTGAAACTTGGTAACTATGAAAGTTATGATTGATGTCCTTTGGGTGCCCGAAAATTAGGTACGCAAAATAAATTATTTTGGGAAATAATTATTAATTTTTTTTATTTTTGTTGAAATTATAAATGTCTTACGATATACCGTATCCCGATCTTCAACTACCGTTTTAACCCGTATATACTCGATCAATATGACGCGAGTAACATCCCTTTCTACATAAATCTAAACAAACTCTCGGCTTGAAATTGACCTCAGAAAAAAGTTCAAAAAATGGATACTGGGTATTATACGCAGGCATTTTTTTGCATCAAAATCTGAGGGAAAAAAGTGCGTCTAATACCCAGTCATTTACGGTAATGTTCGAGCAATCATCGATGTTTAATTAACAGTTGTTTTGTTTTCATGTTAAAATATTGTTTTAATAAACACACAAGATATGTTGTTGATTAATTTTGGTTGCAAAATTTAATAAACACACAAGATATGTTGTTGATTAATTTTGGTTGCAAATCTAGGGGTCGGCCACTTTAGAATGCCTGTATTATGGAAAGCATCAACATTTTACAGTAAACAATACAGGCTCCGCCTACTTTCTAGAAAAGTCACGTAGGCCAAATATCACTGTATTTTCTCTGTATCGGAGTTCATATCAGGGACGAATTGCAGAATATGGGAAATATTTTTCAAATTTAAAATGAAATGCAGCAATCTCATTGGCTTTCAAAGTAGGACAAACTGTAAATAGCATTCACATGCAAAAAAGGAAAATTGTTGTGAGGTGTTCTTGGCTCGCCTGGAAACACATGTGTCCCTATATGCAATATGAAAAAACATGAACACATATTCACGGGGAAAAAGTTATTTAAGAAAAATAAAATGTCACCTCCTGCCCCCATTAAAAAAAAATTGGATGAAAATCTAGCAGTTAAGTTATATTGATTGGCCTTAAGGTAATAATAACTTTTAAGCCTCAAATAAAAGTTACTGTAAGAATCTGGGGGCCGTTTCAATGAAGGATTTTAGTTTTACCTTTAAAGCTGCACTCTCACAGATATGCAATTTTTACAACTTTTTACAATTTTTATTTTTTGTCTTGGAAAGAGCATTTTTTTTTGCATAATATCTGAAAACCAATGAAATAAGATTGCTGACAAAAAATAAGATCATACATTTTCACATTTCCGTTCGATAATTAATGTTGTATGGCTTAAACCGTTACTAACAGGTTAAGAAAAATGCATAAATTGTCATTTTTTTAACTTAAATATAAAAATCTGCGATACAATTTTTTGTCAGCAGTCTTATATAACTGGTTTTCATGGATTGACGCAAAAATTGGCTCGTTCCAAGACAAAAAATAAAAAAGTTGTTGAAACATTCAGTCTGTGAGAGTGCAGCTTTAACCATCTTAAATCCGTATAAGGTTTCAAATGGCAACATATTGATTGTTTTTTTTCAACGACATTGTTTTTTTTTTTATAATTCTTGCTACTGTTCAATTTATTCACATATGTAGCAAAATTATGAAACTATGACACTAAGAAATTGCAATTTTCAACCAAAATTGACTTAGCATCTTTATTGGAATGCCCCCCAGTAAACAACATTATTAGATTATTTTTAGACTCTTACAGTTAGAAGTAGAACTGAAGTCAACATTTTTGTTAGCACACTCGCTTCTCACCAAGGCGACCCAGGTTCGATTCCCAGCCAGGGTGCATGTGAGTTTGGTTAATGGTCACCAAGCTGAACTGGGAACTGGGTTTAGTACTCCAGTTAACCCCACAACACAAGACCACTCTCTCGCGCAACATCGTGGCCATGAGAGTGACTAAGTATAAGTTATCATAACCTTTTTTACAATCGTTGTAAAATATTTAATGTTTAAACTAAGTATACATGTCTTTTTTTCAGGATGAAGATGGCAAATTCGACTTTGATCAAAACTCTGTGAAACACACCGAAACAGGGGAAAAGGTATGTAAATACACAAAACAGTGATTTCTTTTCCATTAAAGTGACACTCGTATTTAAAATTAATACATACACATGAATAACAAACATAAATTTTGAGTGATTAACCTTTAACTACCTACTAAATAATGCATTTATGGAAAATATTAATTACTGATAACATGATTGTAACCGTGTATTTAATTGGTGAAAAGGCGGGTCCTTTAAATGATTAAATGATTGGTGGGTCCTAAAAGATTTATGGTGATCTACTTTCATCTCATAAGATAGAAATACCGTGTTTTCTGCACCTTTCTTTTAAAATAAACACGGTTTCCTGCATAAGAACCATTGTTTTCGATAACTTATTTGGGAGTAAGAGTACATCTTTAAATCTGCCGTTTATAAGCTAAGTCCTCACAAAGAGCCTTCATTTCACCATAACTATGAAAATAATATGACCCAGACATAGTTGAATAAAATTGTCTATTGGTTTAAATATATTTTAGTTCATGAAAAGGTTCAAATGAAAATGTGTATTTCAATACCAGTAGGTAAGAATTTGATCTGAAACCAAAAGCTTATAAAGTTCATCTTCCTAATATATTAATCAAGTAAACATATATTTTTTCTTTACTTTCATTTGGCATTATATTTTTACCCAACCAGAGCACAAAGTGCTCAGCTTGAGCTATTTTGATTGGTTGCTAGTCTGTCGTTAACATTTTCCTTTAGCAACGTCTCCTCCTTTACCACTAGAACAATTTCATTCAAACTTCACAGGAATGTTCCTTGGGTAGTCCTCTTCCAGATTCCTTTAAAAAAGTGGTTTCCATGCAGAACTCTGGTTGCCGTGGCATCTGAAAGAAAATCTTTTGAAAATCTTCTTATCAGAAACCGCTGGCTCGATTCCAACATAATTTCCAAAAAATATTCCTTAAAGCTGCACTCTCACAGATAAAACGTTATGATAACTTTTTAAAAAAATATCTTGGAACGAGCCAATTTTTGCGAAAATGCATGGAAACCAGTGACAAAAATTTAAAAAACATAAAATCTCCTCCTCAGAATCCACTGGCCTGATTTTAAAATAATTTAACTGAAATGTTCCTTACGTGACTATATATCAAATTTCTTCACCCCACATTGATATGTAAAAAAGCATTGCCACCAGGCACGGGGCAGGTGTTTACCATATGTCTATATGGATAACTTTACAAAATCTTCTCAGAAACTGCTAGCTCGATTTTAAAATAATTTTACAGAATTGTTCCTTAGGTGACCCTCTATCAAACTGCACCCCCTTATGCTGTTTCATAAAAAACAATGGCTGCCATTGGTGGGGCTACTTTTCAATATATGCCTACATATATGTATATGAAACCTCGAAAATCTTCTCTTCAGAAATGTTTGGCCTGCATAATAATTCAACAGAAATGTTTCGAAGGTGACCCTATATAAAATTCCTTCACCCCATGTTGATTCATAAGTAAAATGGCCGCCAGGGGCAGCGCTTTTTCACTACATGTCTATATGGAAATGTTCCTAAAGTGAGCCTGTATCAAATTCCTTTATATTCTCAGAGGAATGTTCATTAGGTGAATTTGTTTTCTTTTTTTTCATTAATATTATTTTCTATTAATGTCTTTTATAATTGTTTTAGGGTTAGGTAGGTGAACTTTAAATTTTAAATAAAAAATATTTAGTTTTTTATACATTATTATTGATTTTTTATGTTTTTAACCAGGTTTTCACATAGTGAAACCTGGTTATTAGAATGGCGAACGTCGTTGTTTGGGCTGGCGGGTGGGCCTCCGGGCGGCGTCAAACTCACCTATGAAACTGAATAACTTTAGTAAGGGTTGACATATCTTGACCAAACTTGGTCTATAGAAAGAGGTTATGGGTACTTTTCATGGGATTGCGTTTGGGGTCCCTAGGGTCAAGGTCACTGTTACTAAAAATAGAAAAACGGTTGAAACTGAATTATTTTAGTCAGGGTCTACATTTCTTGACCAAACCAGGTATAAAGGAAGAGTTTATGGATACCTTTCATGGGATTGCGTTTGGGGTCCCTAGGGTCAAGGTCAAGGTCATTGTTACTAAATATAGAAAAACGGTTGAAACTGAATAACTTTAGTTAGGGATGACATATCTTGACTAAACTTTGTCTATAGGAAGAGTTTATGGATACCTTTCATGGGATTGCGTTTGGGGTCTCGAGGGTCAAGATCAAGGTCACTGTTATTAAAAATAGAAATATGGTTGAAACTGAATAACTTTAGTTAGGGATGACATATCTTGATTAAGCTTGGTCTATAGAAAGAGTTTATGGATACCTTTCATGGGATTGGTTTGGGGTCCCTAGGTTCAAGGTCAAGGTCACTGTTACTAAAAATAGAAAAACGGTTGAAACTGAATAACTTTAGTTAGGGATGACATATCTTGACCAAACTTGGTCTTTAGGAAGAGTTTATGGAGACCTTTCATGGGATTGCGTTTGGGGTCCCTAGGGTCAAGGTCACTGTTCCTTAAAATAGAAAAATGGTTCAAACTGAATATCTTTTGTTAGGGTTGACATTTCTTGACCAAACCTGGTCTATAGGAAGAGTTTATGGATACTTTTATGGGATTGCGTTTTGGGGTCCCTAGATTCAAGGTCAAGGTCACTGTTACTAAAAATAGAAAAACAGTTGAAACTGAATTATTTTAGTCAGGGTCTACATTTCTTGACCAAACCAGGTATAAAGGAAGAGTTTATGGATACCTTTCATGGGATTGCGTTTGGGGTCCCTAGATTCACTGTTACTAAAAATAGAAAAATGGTTGAAACTGAATAACTTAAGTTGACATATCCTGACACAACTTGGTATAAAGGAAGAGTTTATGGATTGCATTTGGGGTCCCTAGGTTCAAGGTCAGTTACTAAAAATAGAAAAACAGACACCGGCTGAAGTTCTTCTGTCAATTATTAAAAACCTGGTTTTGTTGCATTGTGGTGTTTCTTGTTTTATTTTATTTTTATAATTATTTTATTGTTTTACAATCATTGAAGATTTCAACTTCAATCTTTATGAACTTATTCACAGTAACAATGTGCTGTAAGAGTTATGGCCCTTAGTAACATTTTAAACAAATTCTTATTTCATGTTTAAAAAAATGGGTCATATTATAGTTTCACCTGTGGCACAGGGGCGGGCAGCGTCCAGTATGTTGTCCGATCAATATTTTTAGAACCTTTTGTAGAACCAAGTGAGCGATATCGGGCCATCTCGGCCCACTTGTTTCCAGAAATTAGGACTTTTCCTGCTTATATTTCCAATTAGAAATCCACAGATAGTTTAAAAGATGTGCAAGGTTAAGCACTGAAAGATCTTATTCATGCACATTCATTAATAACCAGTGAGCAATTGCAGTTTAGCCAATATAATCAGACGTCGTAAATCTGTCTTTGAGACTCGGACTCGGAAAATCTTTTAGGGGCATGAATCATCTCTTGTATATTTATTTTGACAGATAATGATAAATAATAAATGATTGTTAAACATGGTATTGCAACAGATATGGCCATTATAACCATCGTTGCTCTTCTTTTAACATCTGTTCAATAAAATGATGATTCGCCGTTCTGAGTCTTGAGATTCAGACTCAGATTCAGACTCAGATTCAGACTTAAGACTGAAGTGAATATATGGCGACAGTGGATTAGTTAATAGTAGAAAACATAAAAAAAAGTGTAGGTATATGATTGGAAAAAAAGTTTATTTAAGGAAATGAAATATGTTGTACTGAGTTTTAAGGCTTGTTTGAAAAACAGTTGGAGTATTGTGACTGCCTTGGTGTCAAGACTTGGCATTGTTGTCGACGTTGCGCAAAAACTTGAACCTTAGCCATCACTTCGGAACCGTTGAAGACATTGGGATGAAACTTATATATATATAATGAAGTTTCATTCAGTATATATATATATTATATTTATATATATTGCCAGAGAAAAAATGCACATGTACAGCAAGACCCAAAACTCTAGCTCAAATAAATGTTGAATAATGAGTTAAGCTATTGTATTTACAATGTTAATGTGTAAGGATTAGATGGTTACTGTAGATGGTTTTTAATTCGTGAGGATATATTTGTGATTTTGGGGTTTGGGCTAATACCACGAAGTCTAAAATTGTCTGACCCCTTATTTAATCAACTGAAAGCAGTATTGTATGGATTATTTCGTTTTTTAAAATGGGACATCATTGATTTGTGAAAAATTGTGAAAAAACAATCTTGTGATATAAACAATATAAAGAATTTATTAAAACAGAGGGTAGCAGTGTAGCAACAGAAGACCGCTTTTATAAACAATTCTTTGAAACTGCATTTTAATTAAAAAAATCTTGAAAACTAGTTTCTGATGTTATATCTTGGAAACATTGCACTTTTTGCTTTCCAACTAATATAATTCTCTTTATCCATATTTACCCAGATCCAGAGCTGGTACAAGCCGGGTGAAAATTGGGACAACATGTTTACCACCCTCGCATCGACGTACGAGGAGTGCCGGGCGGAATGTGTGGGCCTCTACCTTTGTCTATCAACTGATGTCCTTAGGTAAGAGAGAATGAATTCATCCATTGTAATCAGACTCTTTGATCGACACTTCTAAGCCCTTCTTAGACTTCTGAATTAGGACTTGAACGCTTTTGGGCTGTGGGCCTGTGCTTATTTCAACATCACATGTGATATCTGAGATAGGGCCAGGCCCAATATCACAAAAATACTTAAGTCAAATCTCAAACTCAATCTCAACTCATTTAACTATAAAACATCAAAATTTATTGAAAAAAAATAATATGATTTTACACATAAGAAAACTACATTCTATCATTGAATATGTTGATTTAAATCTTTGGTCTAGATTCCAAGGGAAAAATATTCTACAGCCAAAAATATACTTGAGTACAATTCATTGCCTTTTAACAATTACTCAAGTATATTTTTTGCTCTAGCATTAGTTTTCTTTGAAATATTGTCAAAATCTTTCAATAACATATTCTTTGAGAAAATACATTTTCAAAAAGTATAAAAACATACAAGATTTTGAATAATACTATGCTTTTTTGTGGTAAATTGAGTTGAGACTGAGACTTAACTTGAGTATTTTCGTGATATTGGGGCCAGTTGTTAGAAAAATAAAATGTTCCCAATTACTGGACTCATATATTTCTTGTGTAAAGGTAGTTCAATCAGAGATATTTTAAAGACAAATTAACTTAAGGGAATTTTAGTAGGTGAATTATTACTCTTTTCAGCAATGCTCGATTGTCTATAAAAGGAGGTTTTGTCGTGCCTGTCAGATCAGAAAGTCTTGGTTGTGCCACATGGGTTTAAACCATGCAGATTTGCTTAACAATGAAAATGATGAAATATGGACTGAGTGTCACTATTTATCCCCTTATACTTGTAAATGCCAGGATATTTAGGCTCAAAGACAGAGATGATGTCTATGTTAATGCAGGGATGTGATTTGTCCATGGATTCGCGGAATTCCGCGGATCTAATAGCCCCAGGGAACCCCCTGCACCCCCCCCCCCCCCCCCAAAAAAAAAAAATAATAAAAAAATATTTATTTTTTTCAGCTGATTTAAAAAGTTACCAGAGTGCTTTTGGTTGTTAGAGATGATGTTCCAGTTAGCTTCAAATTTAAAGTCAAAAGAACCCTCAAAAGAGTTTCTAAAAATCCAGCTTTTCTTCTACGGCAGTGTGCTTTTGATCCCAAAAGTGCCCCGAAAACTCTTGGCCGAAATGGTTTCAGCCCTTTAGTTGCCAGGTCAATCACATCCCTGTAATGGGTTGAACATGTTCAGAGCTGGCCTTCTATCACGGGAGTTCTACTCTCCAGAAATGCAGAAAATCTTAATCAATCATTGATGTTAAAACCACCCTCCACATTGTAATTCCAGGATATTTGGGTATGAAGACGATGATGCTGATGATGTGATCTATGTCAACTGGTTGAACATGGTCAGGGCTGGCCTACTCTCTCTCGAGTTCTACTCTCCAGAAATGCAACAGTGGCGACAGGCACACATGAATGCAAGGTCAGTAGTCATCATGATAGAAGAGGTTTGATTTAAAGGTACACTCTCACAGATTGTCAGTTTTAAAACCTTTTTAAAAAATTGTCTCAGAATCAGCTGATTTTGGCATGAATCCCTTTAATTCAGCATATTAGATAATATACAAAATAACAGATCTCAATTGTTTAGTAATCTGCTGAAAATTTCATTTTTCTTAAAGCAAAGTAATGCTTTTAGCCATAAAACATCAAATTTTCAAACATAAATATGATAAACTATGATCTGTTATTTCATCAGCAATCTTATATCACTTTCTTCCAAACATTTATGCAAAAATTTTCAAAGACGAAAATTAAAAAAAGCTGTCAAAACAATCAATCTGTGAGAGTGCAGCTTTAGCTTTACAGATTTGACACTCCAAGAATAGATTACATAAGAATTTACTTGTCGCCAACTGCATCATAATTTTCAGCGTTTATTTTGCAAGTTAAAGGGAATTGAAGCGGGGCCGCTTGATAGGGGAACGATATTTTTATGATGCATAAATATTGCAACTGGTAGCACTACATGTACATGCTAAACCATTTTAAAGTTCATCATAATAATGCACCATTATGATGCATCAATAGTTCAGCTAGTAGCACTATATGTTAACCATTTAAGAAAATGTTAAAATTAGGTAGTTCTGTCTGTTTCAAAAATTTATTGCATTGTTAACTGGTGGATAGAGATTGGCTGTAGATTGATTAGGGTTATTCCATTTAAACATATAACCCACAGGGGAGAGGCAATTATTTAAATAGTGTATAGGTGGGTGTCTTTTTTCGCTAATTTGGACATCACTAGGGTAATTTTGCTTCTGTAGGGGGGTGGCATAATTTAAAAGTGTCTTCCCCCCCAGGGGTTATATGTTTAAATGGAACAGCCTTTAGCCCACTCTCAATAGTAGAAACTTCAATCATTTTGCTTATCTGAATATTTAAGTCACTGTGATCACTGTTACGTAATTTTGTACATGGTGCTTGCAGCTTTAGAACCTCAGAGAAGGTTTTAAATCTACCTTACATAGACGGTCATTGAAATATCTATGATCAGCCACACCTTGCCTTCCATGTAAAAACAGAGCATAGCAATGGGATGATTTTAGCTTTGATACAAGAATTGTAGTTGCACATTAACCTATGTTGCACTATTTTGTCAACATTATTTACTTTAATAATGAATATTTATTGAAATGGTATTTATTTCAGTTAATTATCAAATGGTGCTAATAAAGTGTTAACAGAATTTGTAATTTGGCTATTAAAGATGTTTTCTATATGTTTTGTAACCTATCTCACGTATTTACAGGTTTGTGATCCTGAGGGTGCTGTTAGAAGCTGGCGAAGATCTCGTAAAGATCAAGAAGACTACTGGTGAAGACGGGAACCCTGACATTGAGATCACCCTTGACAGATCCAAGATCAACTCTGTTGGGAAACCAGCCATTGGGGACTTTCTCAAGAAACTCCAGGTAAGAGAGAAATAATAAAATTATTAATTCCTCAGTTAACCCTCAATTAAGACTGCTTTGCAATGGCAAAAATTACAAAAATCTTGTGAGCATATTGCATCAGTTCAAAATGACGCGCTGGCAAATGGCAAGGGGAATAGTATTGTTAATGAAACCAATCCACCTAAACATGGCCAAGATTGTGACGCAAATGCTCTGGAATTCACTGTAACTATCCCTTATAAGCAAGTTTTAACTGGCCATTTTGTGATGTCGAAATTCCTGATATCAAAAACTTAGAACTTATGTCCAGGATCATATTATAAATAGTTACAAGTTACTTACCATGAAAAGTTATATTTTATTATACACCCATCATAAATCCACATGTTATACGTATCACAAAATATAGTAGTCTGTTTTCACTGTAATGCTATAAGGCTGTATTCCACTGTGCTGATGTCTTACCATAAACAAGTGTCTTTGGGCGATGCTAAAATGACGTCTTAAGACAAAATAGTGCATCATTAAAATGACAATTATGATGAAAACATGTGTCTTTTAAGTGATTTAATCAGTAATTTATATAATAAAAGGATTATTAGTTCTGGGTCGCATGTACGTAAACATTTTTCCAGATTTTGATTTTGCACAGCTAGCACCTTGTGAAATTTGAATTTGCAAATTCCACTCAAGGTCAATACATGCATTTTCATGTTTAACTCATTTGACTTCAATGATAAACGACAAAGAAAGCATATGTATAAAGATTGTTTCAATCAAAGGGACTGTACACCAGATTGGCACCATATTTTTTTTCTGTGACAAATCTCAGGACAATTATTAAATAAAATGTTTTACACTTTGACAACAATTGTTAAAAAAAATACCAAAATTAAAAAAAAAATCGCGTCCGGGTTCACCGGTGTCGCCAAAATTGCAGTCCAGTGTTGTATCCACTGTGCTACGAAGGCTTACCCTGAACAGATGTAATATTTATGCTATATACCTTACTTGGTAATATCACGTGATAACATCCACTAGCCAATCTAAAAAAAAAAATTAAAAAAAATTAATGGTCAAATAGGAAAAAACTGCGAAACATAAATTAATTGTAAACTATGGGGTACTTCAGTCAGTAAGTTTCAATGCATTGTACACATTGATACCAAGATTACGTCAGTTTTCGATATTTTTCTGGGTTTTTTTCCCGCTTTTTCATCATATGGAGTACAGTCCCTTTAAAAGTCTCCAAACTCATCAAAAGTTTTTTGCAGTTATTGCCCTTTAAAGTTCTTATTATTCCCTTTTCCATTAAGGTGTACAAGTCCACATGTGATGTGACAGAGGGCCGCAAGATGTACGAGTATTACTCTGACGTGCACGACAGCGACGATCCCCACTTCATCGACCTGCGCGAGATTGTCATGGCGCGTAAACAGCCAAGGAAAATGTTTGTCCAGCACAATACATACCTTCAGGATGGTAAGCTTTTATAGCTTTAAGATTGTCTGGTAACCGCAGTGGTTAGCACACTCACTTCTCACCAAGGTGACCCAAGATCGATTCCCGTCCTGGGCACACGATCCCAGCTTGGGCACAAGTGACCACACTTATGTGCAACATTGTGCCAACGAGAGTGACCTAGTATAAGTTATCATATTTTTTTTCACAATCGTTGTAAAATATATAATATTTAAACTAAGCTTTTAATGTCTTTGTGTTTGCAAGTCCTTGTAGTTAGATATCCATAAGAGCTTGATTATTTTTTCTATCCAGATCAGCCCATGCATGACTGGATTATGTCCCCTGAAATGGTGTAGCCTATCAAAAGTATACTTTAAAAGAGACAATTTGTTAAGAGCCTTGTATTATTATAGTGTTCAGAATAAAAAAAGTCATGCCAGTAGAGCAAAAGCCCTCCGGGGGGCCTCTTGCTTAAATTTTTTGAGTAATTCTCTGAACGGAAAAAAAAATACAATAGTGTCTCTTTTTCATTTCATCGCTTTTTACATGTTTGTTCAAAAGATTAAAGGATTTTAATAACTTGCTCCTAGTTTTTACCACTATCACTAGGAAGCATTTTCTGGCTAAATACCTTCAAGGTCCAGCTACATTTGGGGTTAATTGTCTGCTCAAATTTTACCAACAGTTTAAGGATTTTGAAAAACTTGGCACAAATGTTCACATCTTCAATCTTACATGCATAGCTCTGAAAATAAATCATATTGCAAACTGACACAATATGATAGGGTTATTGGTACTTTCTTTTGATACGGCTTGTTGTACTGGACATGAGTGGATTTTGCAGATTCTGAAAAAAAATCATGAGAGTCGAATACGACATTCTGGATCATAATGCAGTACTAATATCCTTTTAATTCTATACATTACTGGTTAAATCACTTAAAAGATACATGTTTTCATAATATGTAATATTTTAATGATGCACTATTTTGTTTTTATGATGTCATTTTAACATCGCTCGCAATGATGCATTTATGATGCGATGTCAGCAGAGTGGTATAACTAGCACATAATACGGCCGTATTCCACTGGTTTTCAACATGGATTATCATTCCTTGAAATATGAATTGCGTGTGGATCTGCAGTGATTTTTAAAAAAAATATTTTTACCGCCTGTGGCTTGCAAATTGGGAAAAAGACCAGATTGGGAAAAAATACAAAATCAGATCAAAATAGCAAATAAAATGGCAAATATACATGTTTACCTTTTTATGCATAGTTTATGTTATGAAACATAATGTGCATTTATCAAATTGGAATTTTTTTTGGGGGGGGGGGGTGGACATTTTTTTGCAAGTGGAGACAGCCTTCAGAAGGCAGTAAATTGCACCCAAAAAATCATTGATCTATGATGGGTATATTAAAAACAAAACAATTTCTTTGTTACAGATGGCACTGTTAACCTGAAGATTTACGAGGGACGTGCAGAGGACCTAATTCAGTCATGGGTAGATCGCTTCCCGACACCCGATGTTGACGGAGATATCCAAGAGATCTGGGAGAATGACAGACAGTACTTCGAATGAAGCTCCGTTTGGCATCAGCAGTGCCATATAGTTCCTTCAAAACTTGCTTTTGTCGTACATAGTGGTATTAAAATTGAGGACTTTTATTGAAGTGACCTTCTAGTACTTCAAAAACTCTTAAAGGTTTAAAGCCAATGTAATTTTTTTTTTTTATGAAATTATTTTTTGTCGACAAATGTTCTACTCATGTTGTTATATTTTTTGTGAGAGATATTTCTTTCTGAATCTCTGCTTCCAACTTTAGGCCAAAATTTCTGTGTCTGTTGCATTTACATGACAAGACCTGCATTTTCATGTTACAAGTGAAAATATGTAGAAAGTTAACTTGTGGAGATCAGAAATGAGTGTTAGATTTATGGAAAATGATAATTTATAAAAAAACAACAACAGTATTTAGAATAACTAATTTACATACTTTATCTTCATTTGCTTACTTAAGCAAATATGCTTTATTATTGTTCTAAGTGTAATATATTTTATTTCTTATAGTGAAGGTCAAAAATATAAAATGTTGTTTCTGGTTTTGCTGTCCCCTCCCAAACTTAAGTGTATAAGTCAGGTTTTCATTTATTTTATTTTATTAATATTTGTAGGTTAAGTTGTATTTAAATATCATTGTCACTCTAAAATGCAGCACCATTGGGTCTGGATACATACCATTGGGTCTGGATACATACCATTGGGTCTGGATACATACCATTGGGTCTGGATACATACCATTGGGTCTGGATACATACCATTGGGTCTGGATACATACCATTGGGTCTGGATACATACCATTGGGTCTGGATACATACCATTGGGTCTGGATACATACCATTGGGTCTGGATACATGTTTACTTGAACACTCTATGAAAACAATACATTTAGGTGATTTCCTGAATCTAGAAACTAAGAAAAAGATTTACAGCGTCAAAAAACTTCAAAAAAATTGTCAGGGGTTATTAAAAATAAAAAATAGAATCGGGTGGGAAAAAAGGGTTTGTCAGCGAGCCGGAAACAAACAATTATTTATTTATTCTTATGCTTTCTTTACATTAAATACATGGTCCATGCTGTCACTATTAATGATTTTGTGTGTGAAATTATTAAACTTTAGAAGTCAGTGTCTTCTGTCGTTAAAATGGCCATAGTAAGATACTCTGAACCACATTTAAACCTTGAGTACTTGGCTTTAGTTAAAAGAAACAGGGATGATCATTTTCAAGGGATGTTTTAATAAAGATCTACGTGGATTTTAGCAGTATGACAAGGCCACATCAGTAAGTCAAGGTTAAATTCTTGACCTACTGATGTGTCCTTGACCTACTGATGATGTGAACTTGACCTACTGATGTGTTCTTGACCTTGACCTACTGATGTTAACTTGACCTACTGATGTGTTCTTGACCTTGACCTACTGATGTGTTCTTGACCTACTGATGTGTCCTTGGTCTACTGATGTGAACCTGACCTACTGGTGTGAACTTGAACTACTAATGTGTTCTTGACCTACTTATGTGTTCTTGACCTACTGATGTGAACTTGAGCTACTGATGTGAACTTGACCTACTGATGTGTTTTTGACATACTGATCTGTCCTTGACCTATTGATGTGTTCTTGATCTGCCAATGTGAACTTGACCTACCAATGTGTTCTTGATCTACCAATGTGTTCTTGACCTACCAATGTGAACTTGACTTACTGATGTTAAGTTGACCTACTGATGTGTTCTTGACCTACCGATGTGTTCTTGACCTACCAATGTGAACTTGACCTACTGATGTTAACTTGACCTACTGATGTGTTCTTGACCTACTGATGTGTTCTTGACCTACTGATGTGTCCTTGACCCACTGATGTGTTCTTGACCCACTGATGTGTCCTTGACCCACTGATGTGTCCTTGACCCACTGATGTGTCCTTGACCCACTGATGTGTCCTTGACCCACTGATGTGTCCTTGACCCACTGATGTGTCCTTGACCCACTGATGTGTCCTTGACCCACTGATGTGTTCTTGACCCACTGATGTGTCCTTGACCCACTGATGTGTCCTTGACCCACTGATGTGTCCTTGACCCACTGATGTGTCCTTGACCCACTGATGTGTTCTTGACCCACTGATGTGTCCTTGACCCACTGATGTGTCCTTGACCCACTGATGTGTCCTTGACCCACTGATGTGTCCTTGACCCACTGATGTGTCCTTGACGTACTGATGTGTTCTTGACCTACTGATGTGTTCTTGACGTACTGATGTGTTCTTGACCTACTGATGTGTCCTTGACGTACTGATGTGTTATTGACCTACTAATGTGTTCTTGACGTACTGATGTGTTCTTGACCTACTAATGTGTCCTTGACCAACTACTGGTATGGTTTTAACATAGATCATGTAGGTAATATTATACTACATTTCATCTCATTAAATTATTGAAATATTGCAATTAAATGGTCGATCAGCAGATGTTCTTGTAATAGAGGCAGTAGAAAGAATCTATATAGTTGTAGGAACTGTGAAAAAATCATTTTCCATTCAATGTATATATTTCAAGATAATTTGAAAAAAGATTTCTTTTTAAAAAAATGCAATAACTTGTTGCCAACCATTTTTTAAGATATTTGAACTGTTTTCGATCAGTGTGTTTTGCATATGAAAATTGTGTACACTACAAACATTTAAGGGAACATGCAGACGATATGGTTTTATAGCGAAATCTCGTGCGGCAGTGCTATTCTCGGATGTATATGGACGGTTTACATAATCAGTAATCGGTATGTTTAAGCCCGCTGCAAGAAGATCGCGTAGTAAGTTTATTTAGTAGTTAAACTTAATCACTTAATGAATTCTTAGTAATGTTAATTATGTTTGCAATAATACACCACTGGCTATCGATTTAAACTTAGATCAATAAATACAACTCTAAAACACTACATTTAATAAAAGATATAAATTTAATAAATGATATAATTAAAAAATTTACGAACTACTTCTACTGATGTACCGGCATGCATCCGAGGTTGTTTTCGATAAAATGGCCGAGGAGCTCCGAATGTCTCGAAGCTTGCCGGAGATGGCCGAGTTGTTACGATTGCCGGCACCATAAGCAAAATACACGAAAGTGATTCACGCGATGCACGAAATACTTAGCGAACAGCAAAATGTATACAGAATATTTATTGTTTTACATATTTAATTTTTGAAATGATCGAATCAGGCGGATAGGCTTCATGGATTTTCGCAGGGATTTTAGAACGTTACAATGATTATAAAATCGACTATAAAACATTATCGATTAGTTCATCTCCTGAGTAATGAGACGGAACGCGCATTTTTTTCGAGTTCCATTACTTTTAAGTAGTTTATAAATAATGTTAATGAGTTTTTATATACATAATGGCGAAAAAAACATTTCGTTTCTTTTCTCCTTTCGTTTCACATGAAATGATGGGGTATTACAAAGTATCATTATATACATCGATTTAACCATTAATTATTAAATGCAAGTCACCATAAAACGTACTTTAACGAAACCATATATTATGTAGCGCCCGCAGTAGTCAAGAAAGAAAACACTCAAAAAGTATAGAGACTAAATGAATTAAAGCCTCAGTGCCACTTAGGATTAAATAAGAGAAAAGGGTGAGTAAATAACTATACAGTAAAAGTCATACCGGTCATTGAATCTATTGATAACTGTTAAAGAATCTAACCCGCAAAAAGCTATTAATATCTCATATTCATCCATAAATCATTGTTATATGTTCCTAGTGCCCATATACAGTCTTTGCATCATTTGAAAGGTGATTGCTTTCTGGTTACTATTATATAAAATAAAATGACTAACAGTGGATCATTCGTGAAGTTATTTAAGGAATGAATTGCGGGGTTGATGTCATTATCGGGGTATTAACGCAATTGGGTTGGTCAATGTGTGTGGAAATCACTTTAAAACGTAAAAATTGAAACACTTCTGGCACAAATATATTTAAAATATAATAACTAACACTTTCTAAAATGTTGATCTATATTTTACGGGACCTGCTGACACAATACACCCAATAACAAGTGCAATAGCTTTCATGTATATTGTTATGCAATGAATTACGCTCCGAATATCCGAAGATGTTGCGTCCATCGATTGATGAACGCATTGCCGCAAGGCAGTTCATTTAAGGAACGGAAGTTGAGGTGTAAATATTACAGTTTATACCTTTGCTCTATCTTTCAACTGAAATCGGCATTTGAAGGCCAACCAAACTTGTTTGTACTATCATTATACAGTTATATTTTCTGCACACACAACATTCTTTCAAATGATATTAAACTAATATGGGGTCACCAGGCATCTTAAATTCACATATTTGTGATGGGATACCATAAACCGATCATAAGTTGAAAACAGACGTCATTATTAAAAACAAAGCACTGAAATTGCTGAACGACTGAGCGATGGTTGCACCAATGGGTTACTTGTCAGTGCTGGTACACAATCCATTACAAAATGTCAGTCATTTTTCTGATGTTTGTATGTGTGGAAAGCGAGAATTTTGGACTTAAAATACATCAGTGAGAATGTTTTATCTTCCAGCGTTTTGAACAAAGTCTTAAATACGATTAGGGTTTCTTTAAAATTATCCGTTTGCTATCCTCAAATAACTAATTATGTTGTGTGTTTTTGTGAAACATTGAATAGCTTTTCGTAAAGATTACACATTTTAGGTAAGATCCTAGTGTGGCTAGGGAACGTCCATAGTTCATTTCATAGTTCATTTCCAAAAGGGTACAATTTTTTCAAAACCAAATCGTTTGATTGTTGAGAAGCATCCAAAATATCTGGGTACGAAACTTACATGAAACGAAACGTACACATTTCGCAGTTCGAATACTTTCTACTTGTAAACGTTTTCAAGCTCAACATCCAACTCAAGTTATTGTCAGTATATAATTTTTCCATTTGTATATTGTTTGCATTTGTAAACATTACTGCTCATCAGTAGGGTTTCGTCCGCGGGAGGGAACTATTTTCTCAGTGGCGGAGTCAGCCAGTTGTCAATATGAGTAATATTTAACCACCACTGCAAGACTTTTGGAAAATACTCTCTAACCTATGCCACTTTTATAATATACAGTCTACACTGAACGTTTAAACTGCATGATTTCTAAAAATGCGCATACTACTGAAGACCACCCGAGGTCTCTTTCCGTGAAGTGTTATTAAAATCCGAGTGGTTAAAGAGGAGAAGGCGGGACGACGGCCGGACGATGGAAATCGAATATCCGACCTTAAAGGTGAGCCACATTGCTATTGATATGATTTTGTGATAACAGTTGTTCAACATTAAAGATATTTTTTAGTTTAATGATGCATAAACAGGATTCAGTAATTATGAAAAGCAGTTTATATTTGTTATCAGATCAAAATGTTCCAGGTCAGTGATGCATAAACAGAGGTTGGAGAGTAAATTTCAATGGTGAACAGGGAACAGTAATTAGGAAACGCAATTTTGGATATATTTAAATGGATTATTTTTGCCTTAATTGTTAATGGACCAACATTAAAATATTGAGATGAAATATTTTCAAAATAATGATGGTAAATATATTTTTTTTAAATATATTCATCGTTATTTAGAATGGTTTTAACAATGATTTCAATGAATACTTTTATATTTTGAACAGTTATACTAGTACACTAACAAGAATGTATTTTATATGTTGAATTATTGAATTTTTCTTTAAGGTTTTTGATAAAATGTCAAAAAACATTTTTACCGAACACAAATAGAGAGGATTTTAAAACAGCAAAGACAAACATTCAAGATGCTACCTTGGAAATGGTGCCGCAAGAAAAATATTTTGCAAGAGAGAAAACATGGCAGTATTGTCCCAGTTGTCTCAAAGCAGTCGCACCACCAATCAACGGGACCGACCCAAAACTCAGATCCATTAGCAAAAAAGGCAGATATGCAGCACCGAGGCGATTATTCAGACACAGACAATTTAACGAAGGAAGAGATGAATAACCGCGATAGAAAATCAAACGCAGGCAACTCAACAGGTATCCAGCCAGTAGCACCAGAACCTTGCACAGGCGCTGTTGTGATCAGTGGGGTGTCATGTAGGCTTCCACACTCTGATAACATGCAGGAATTCAGGGATAATCTCATGACTGGAGTGGACATGGTAACTGAGGACAGCTCAAGGTGGCAGCCAGGTACTGTTAACGTGACACTCGTATTTAAAACATTCAAACATACACATGTATAACAAAAATACATTTTAAGTGATACACCTTTAAAGTGACACTCTTTTTTAAAATCAATACATGCACATGCATAACAAAAATACATTTTGAGTCATAAATCTATACTACTTATTAAATCACGCATTAATGGCAAATATTTATTATTGATCACAAGATTGTCACCGTGTATTTATTAGCTGAAAACAAATTTTAAATGACTAGTGGCTACTAAAAGATTTACAGCAACCAACTATCGTCTCATAAGGTATAAATACCGTGTTTTGTACCTTTCTTTCAAATTAAACACAGTATCCTTCATAAGAACCATTGGTTTCGCTATTTATCCATCCTTTTCGGTATATTAAAACAATTGTATTACTTGTGGTACATCTTATTTGGAAGTGAGAGTGCATCTTTTTCCATTGCCTCCAACCTTCAGCTTGACTGCATGGATTGTCCCTTCACGGACGTAAACGACTCATAATGTATTGTTCAATGTATATTCATGTAGCAGATTTATTTATGTTAAAACACACTATTTTTTACTTTATATTACCAAAGTAAATTAGTTATGAAACTGGAAGATCATATTCATTAGAAATGTATTAGAGGTTATTTGAGAAATACCCTTTATATTTGCGCTCTCACAAATCCGGAGTTTATTTATGGGACAAGAACCACTAACAGCTATTGGATTGAAAAGGGTTGGTGCATTTACACCAGCCAATATTTTGAAAATGATCTTGACGAGGTTTAAATCTTCAGCACGTAAAGTATTGGTATACCAAAGTAAAAAGATGCAGAGAATTTTAGGGGTGGGTATATAATATGTACATAATGCGATATGAAATATGTTGCAATTGAATATCATTTCTCTCTAGTATGTTTCATTTTACATGTGTTTTAATATTAGTATTAATATGGTGATGGTTAGGGTTAGTTATGCCTAGCATATACACATTGGCCTTGAAAGCTTATAATTTGTAACTTTGTAATTTGCAACAATAAGTTATATATATAAAACAACTTATGGACTTTTCAGTTTTTCTTTTCTTTTTGATATAATGATGAATGTTGAAATATTGTAAATATTACTCGACCATGGTAGTTTGGACGAGGTTGCTTGCAATGCAGTAAAATATTTACTTAACTGATTTGACTAGTTATATATCTTTATATAGGATTGTATGGTCTCCCAAAGAGAAGTGGTAAACTAAAGGATCTGTCTAAGTTTGATGCCACATTCTTCGGTGTTCATCCCAAACAAGCGGACAACATGGACCCACAGTTACGACTGCTGTTGGAGGTCACGTATGAGGCCATAGTGGATGCAGGTATGTGAATAGTCAGCGGCCAGAAGATGGCGACTTTATTTGTATTACTTTTTTCATTTTGCTCTTTGTAAAAAACAACTTCGTTCTTGAGATGATTCCAATAAAATACTTTTAATTTTCTCGATATTTATTTGTTTTAAAAAAATCAAAAAAAAAATCTATAAATTGTAATGCTATATGTCGAATAATGCTTTGGTTTCTGTAATATTTGTTATTTTCAATAGTTATTTAAAATAATCAATTACTGGTTCCTTGATATAAAACGCACAATACATAAAGATATAGTTGTGCTGATTAGATTGGCAAAGACGTAGGTAAATACACAATTATTCGATGTATCGGTCTCAAGAAGGTACGTCATAAATGTAATGTTAATGTCAATCAAAGACCTCTACAGTTATTCGCATGCACAGTTTTTTACGGCGACAGTGTTTGATGCCATGCTTCAACTTTCTCATGTTTTGGTCATTAAGGGTTCTTAAACTTCCTTGTATTACTACAAACTTAATATACAAAATCGGTATATCCATAAAAACAAATTTGTAACTCGGAAAAATACCAGCAATCGTACAGGTTCTAAAACACTCCCGTTTTAATACAAATTTAATATTTAAAATGAGCTGCAGCATAACCGTTTTTTCCATGAAAACAAATTCAAAAACTAAAATCAACAACTCAAAAGCTCAAAAGTCAATTGGTGCTAGGTTTGTCCCTTTAATGTCCTTATTCTAAACATAAATAAGGGATAAGGAACCAAATCAACACTTGTTATATGTAAATCCAGTGAAAAGTTCACTCACATGGCAGAGTTTTTCCGGCTCTTTTTTGGTCCGATTTCGGCCCCATTCCTCTCCTGAAAAAGTTTATATTTTCCCCTACCCAGGTAAAAAAAGCCTTTCCCTATCAAAGGGCCCCGTCAGTATTCCATAAAAAGTGGAAATGCACTGCATGGTGTGAATGGAAATACTGTTCTGGGTTTCTTTTGTTTTAATTTTAAGTCCGGACATATTTTTGTTTTTTGAACAGGCGTGGATCCAAACACAGTGAAGGGATCTAGGACAGGAGTTTTTATTGGAGCGAGTACCTCGGAAAGTCATGAAGCGTGGTCAACGGACCCTGAATCTACGGTTGGTTACGGCATGACGGGATGCACACGGTCAATGTTTGCTAACAGGCTGTCTTTCTTCTTTGATTTTAAAGGTTAATATTTTGTACCTCATTGCTAATGAAATGTCCTGTTATCAACAATGTCTGTTTTCACTGACTGCAAGAACTAGGCTTATGATATGCATCATGTGTTTCCGGACTTCGTTACCGGCTTACGCACGTGCCGTCGGGTCGGATATTTCGATTTGTACCGGAAACATATGATTGATATTTTTTTATGCATACCTTAAATTATCCTGGAAAAATTGACGTGGAAAAGACATTTTTTTGTACAATTCACCAAAAAGCGCGTGTAAAGTTGTTTATTGACGCCATGACGTGAAATATTAGATCGTTGTTGAAGTCAAATAGTTCTTCTAAAATCGTATTTTTTTTACGATTGTATATTTTCATTTTTTAATTAGTTGCATCTATAGGGATACATGTTTGAAAATTTCAATGGGGAGGTTAATGGATAATTTTCATTATGTAAGAATTTTTTTTTTTATTATAACACCTCTCGTGCATCTCTACTTAAGATTTGTGGCTAAAATACCCGTCAACGTCTATCCGACTTACAAGGAAATGCTATCCATACTTTTGATTATATGTCTCTTGGTACTAAATTCCACTCCATTATAAGTTCCACTTAATTCGCTCCATCTTCCAGGTCCAAGCTATGCTGTTGATACAGCCTGTTCCTCAAGCCTGCTAGCGCTAGACCACGCCCTCTACAGCATACGGTCAGGACTATGTGACGCTGCCGTTGTCGGGGGATCTAACCTATGCCTCAAACCTGCCATGGCCGTTCAGTTCATGAAACTTGGAATGTTGTCCCCCGATGGAATGTGCAAGTCCTTTGATGCAAAAGGTTTGTATGTAACACTTTATGAAGTCCTGCTTCATAAATATGTCATATTTGTTGACGCAGCCTTTTGTGAGTTATTTGAGCTACAATGCCTTTACACCAATATAAACTATAACCTCGATGGTTGTGAGTTTTGGTACAGGTATAAACAACAGGTCAAGTTGGACAATGACTGACTTAAGGATTAATGGATTTAAACACATATTTAACATTTTTAAATCATTGAAATGAAGATCGCCTTTGGCTACAAATTACCAATTTACGGAGTTAAGGGTCCTTTTAACATAGAATTTGCCAACGATGTCTGGAAAATAACTCGTGAAAAGGTTAATGGATTTAAATAACTTCTACAAATATTGAACACCATAGAAATAAAGGTTAAGTTCGAATTTGATACGAAAAAAATGTGGAGTTATGTCCGGTGTACGTATGAAAAATTATGACCTGAATAACGGATTTGAATATTTTTTGATAAATGGGTTAAGCACTATGCAAACATATCAAGTTCGACTTTGGTTACAATTCTAAAATGTTTGACGGAGTAATGATCCCTAACCAAAGAAATATTTCGTCTTTCCCGCAGCGTTGTGTGAGGGTATTTGTTACTCATGTGATAACTTTAGTTGCTTTTGCAGGAAATGGATATTGTCGTGCAGAGGGTATTGTTGCGCTTTATTTACAACAAGAATCTGTAGCAAGAAGAATATATTGCACTCTATTACACACCAAGACCAACAGTGACGGAAATAAGGTCGAAGGTAGGTATTTGTGATATTTTAATATGAATACAATAAACTTCACAAACACGTCAAGTTTATTATCTTAAACGTTTCGGCGTAACGACTTGATTTCTTAATGAAACTTTACTGTTAACAGTTTTTGTCCGTTTTTGTCCCGATGAATTTTGAAAATAACTGAAATTGTAATCTTGTAATTCAATGGAAACTACAGGTACAAGATCAGTTGCCAAAAATAAAGATAACATCGTTCAGAGGCTAAATGTTTACGGCATACGGGCACTTATGAACGCCATATATCAAAGTATCATTATGCTAAGGTTTTAGCATGTTTATGTAAAGGACAATGTGCTGCAGAAAGGGACAGCGTGCTTAAGTGAAAGGGTTACTTGATTTTAGGCTGTAAGAACTTGACTTTAACGATTTTGACAGAAACCGTTAGGAAATGTTTTTGATTGATGTAATATACGGTTTCAACAACAAAATATATATCAAGTGTGTATGCATTTATAAACATAATCAAAACCAATATATTTAATTTTCTTTATTCAAATCCATGAGGGCTGAATGGTGCAACCAAAAAGGGACAGGGTGCAGAACCCTTTCATACTCTTTACTATGCTGTTAGCCATATTCATATTCACATATCAGGTATAACATTTCCATCCGGAGAAGTGCAGAAACAGCTTCTGGCGGAGGTTTACAGCGAGGTCGGAGTAAACCCAGCCCAGGTGGCTTATGTTGAAGCCCATGGGACGGGCACCAAGGCGGGTGACCCGCAGGAAGTCAACACGATCTGTGACGTATTCTGTAACGGCCGCATTGGGGCTCTGCCGATTGGGTCAGTAAAATCCAACATGGGACATGCTGAACCTGCGTCTGGGCTCGCTGCAGTTGCTAAGGTGATCGTTGCTATGGAGGAGGGTCTTATCCCTGGCAACTTGCACTATCATGAGCCTAATCCGGAGATACCAGGTTTGATGAATGGTCATTTAAAAGTTGTAGACAAAGCTACGCCGTGGAATGGTGGAACTGTTGGAGTTAACTCATTTGGATTTGGCGGATCTAATGTTCATGCAATCCTCAGGTCCAATGAAACACCTGTTTTACCAGAAAAGGGGTGTAAAAAGAAGAGGTTGTTTGTGTATGCCGGGAGATCAGAAAATGGTCTCAAAGAAACCTTGTCCAAGGTTCAAAAGCACGAAACTAACCTCCATCTCCACAAGCTGATGCACGAGACGGCTCACATGTCAGCCAATAGTCATCCTTATAGAGGATTCACTGTGCTCAATGATAGTGATGTTGCACATGTACAGGTCAGTATGAATACAATCGAAATATGACTATGTATTTGTTTTCTTTATCAAGCATCTGGTGTTTTGTTATTCAAGAGAATTTGCAAACGTGTTATTTCATCTACATGTACTAACATAATACATGTTTCTCCAGAGGGTGACAACCGAGTCCAGGCCGGTGTGGTTTGTGTTCTCTGGAATGGGCACACAATGGCATGGTATGGGAAAGAAAATGATGGACGATGGTGTCTTTAAAGAGTCCATTTTGAGATCCGACGGTGTTTTGCAGCCGTACGGGGTCAAACTGTACGATCTGCTTATGAATGGAGATGACACCACATTTGAGAACACTGTCAACTCTTTTGTAGGCATAGCTGCTATTCAGGTATGTTTCAATAAACGTGAAGCTGTAATAAATAATGAACAAAACTGAATGTATACCATTTACAAATTAAGTCGGTTTGATAGAATAGTGCATATATAATAGCAGTATTTCTGATGCGTCTTGACTGATACGGGTCTCATGTTAGTCAATATATCACCATTCAGGTAGCCCAAGTGGATATGCTCAGAAAAATGGGCGTGTCTCCTGATGGTATAGTTGGCCACTCCGTGGGAGAGCTAGGGTGTGCCTACGCTGATGGAGGTCTGACAGCTGCGGAAACTGTACTGGCGGCCTACTGGAGGGGTCGGTGTATACAAGAAGCTAATCTCCCTTCTGGTGCAATGGCAGCTGTTGGTAGGTTTTGTATATTAACATAGTTAATATAGAGAGTAGCATTGACAAGTTATATAGAGTTTATTTTAAAGACATTTAACAATATTCCTACGCGTACATATTTGCTCTTTTTATAGTCAATGGTTATCCAAATTTCAAGTTAATTATAAGTAAATAATATTTAATAACTTATAATCTTATATAGGTCTCTATTATATCTGTAAAACGTTTACAATCTAGAACAAGTTGACACTTATCTTCGGGTACATTACACAAATTATATTTTATCTTTCTGTATATGGAATAGCTACAGGCTTATTGAAATACTTAACGAAAATATTTCTTACTTTAAGCCCGATTACTTTGTTTGGAAGTGTTACAGTATGTCTTAACACAGCCAAAGTGTTTCAAGCCCTACACAACACAAGTTTTTCAATGTAGAATAAGTTAACTAATTCAAATACCTTGTCTGAAGAAACCGCAATTAGCAGACGTAATTTGTTGCCTTCTTTAATCAATTGCAAGACGCCGGTATTCATGACACTTCTAAAGTAATTCCCTAACTTATGTCCATTTTTGAAGTAATATATCATTTGTCATATGAAATAGTTATATAATTATTTTTGAAATAGATTTTATTGAATTTATTTTTATATTTGCTTTAATGTTTTAAACACGGTGCATCGACAAAAGTCAGGAAAAGACTTCAGATGTTTTAAGAATACCGGCACAGGGCATGAATTATGGTTCAAGCGGGCCTGGTCATGCTCAGATTTGAGCATTTTGCTCGAATGTGAGGTCAAGAAGTGCCGAGGAGTCGTAACAGCATGTAACATTAAAACATCTAAAGGCACAATGCCCGTGTTAGGGTATCAAGGGGTCGTGAAAAAGTCTTTTCTAACATTTATTAAAATTATGTTTTTATAGGTCTTACGTGGATTGAGGCCCGTCAGCAGTGCCCAGAGGGAGTTGTTCCAGCTTGTCACAATTCCAGGGACACCGTCACCGTGTCAGGGCCTCTTGAGGCTGTTAGGGCGTTTGTTCAACAACTCAAGGAGAGGGATATCTTTGCCAAGGAGGTCAACACAGCAGGAGTAGCGTTCCACTCGTACTACATGAAAAACGTTGCATCCTCTCTGAAAACTGCGCTCGATGAGGTATAGAAAACATGAAATCATAACAAGTATGTACTGTTTGAACTCTGAAAGTACAACATGAAAGTCTACTTTCTTAAAAGAACACATGCAATTATATATAGTTACATGGAACATATCACACCGACAATTAAATGCAAAAAATAAGTTGTATTTTTACAATCCCGAATTTTTATTATTGCCAATAATAGTATAGTCATAACTCTTTCATCAGATTACACCACTAGTTTTAAATTTAGGTGATACCAGCCCCAAGACCCAGGACAAGCCGCTGGATAAGTTCTTCAATCCCCAGACACCTGTGGTCCTCGGAACTGGCTATGAAATGCTCAGCTGAGTACCACGTGAACAACCTAGTGAGCCCGGTGCTTTTCCAAGAGGCCCTTCAATGTGTCCCTGATAATGCTGTTGTGATTGAAATAGCTCCCCACTGTCTCTTACAGGTAAAACAAGTTTCGATAAAACTGAATCGAGTTAAAATGATAAACTAGGGTTTTAAAATATGATTTGCCTTGTTTCAATGGCTTTACAAAACTATAGCATACTTATTCTATATATAATTTATGGTCCTGTCCTCTCTATTTGAAGCCTATCTTGAAGCGATCGCTTTCGGACGAATGCTGCATTGTAGGGTTGATGAAGAGGGGTCATGAGGACAATATGATGTTTTGCCTTTCAAATCTCGGAAAGTAAGAACAAAGGGCATTATAATTTTGGTATACACACAGTCACCGTTTTTAAAACGTTTTGTTTCCCAGAAATTCATGTTTCAATTGTTATCAGCATCCTATAAAACTGCATCCCATTGGCCGAGTCAAATATGTGCCCTACCTTGAACCGGACGTGACTTCCATAATTTATAGTTATGCTTTATATTGTCACGATTCTTTCTAGGTATTACCAGCACGGTTTAAAACTGACCCTCCCCCCCTCCCGAGTTGTCATTAACAGTACCTCCCTTGATTGATTGGTTCTATGTCTAGTTTAATGTTCATATTCCAAATCCTACCTATCAATCTTGAAATACGAAATTATGTCGACGAAAACAAGCACATAATCAATAATGGTACATCTTTGAAATTGTAAAGACAAAACAATACCAGGTTCATTATCCACTAAAGTTAACTCTCTGTATGGTTTACTAGTTCCAAGCTGCTTCTATTCTCATTCCATCATTATATAAGTTCATTTTTTTTCTTTGTTATTTTTTTAAAAACTAGTTCAAGCCAATTAATGCTAACCATATACATAGTTTGGAATATACCATTTAGTTTGATGCTTTATATTGCAATGTCTGTTTCTAGGTGTTACCAGCACGGTCTTAAACTGAATCCCCTTGGTCTAGCAACAGATGTTTCCTACCCAGTGCCCAGGGGGACTCCCATGATTTCTCCCCTGGTTTCTTGGGACCACTCCCTTTCATGGAACGTACCTACTGCTGATATGTTTGCGGGATGTGGAGCCAGTACGCCATGTGGGTGTGTCCTTGACATAGATGTTTCATCTGACTCTGAGGATCACTACATGATTGATCACAAGATTGATGGGCGCGTCTTATATCCAGCAACAGGATATCTGGTTCTAATCTGGAAGCTCTTGGCCAAATCGGAATGTAGAATGTATGACGAAATGAGTGTGGAATTCAGAGACGTCACATTTCACCGAGCGACATTTTTACAGCAAAACGGTATGACAACACACAATCATGTGACAAGCTGCATTTTGAAATAATCCTTTTAGAATACATTTGTTTGTTCAAAATTGACCTTGTTCACTTGCCACTGTTTTAGGTAAACTTCAATTTGAAGTTTCACTAATGAAAGGAACTGGTGCGTTCGAAATACTCGAAGGAGGAAGTGTAGTTTGCACGGGAAATGTTATTCAAGGTCCTCAATTTACATCCCTTTTTAATACGCCTGAAATCAAAAGCAGACTCGAACTTTCCCAAGTTGATATTTATAAAGAGTTTCGACTTAGAGGTTATGAGTACGGTCCAGCGTTTCAAGGCATAGTCGCAACTGATCTCAAAGGTCAGTATGCATACATGCTTGTAAAAACATGTTATATTTAATCGCACGTGAAAGCTTTAGAAATAACTGCACTTCAACTTCTAAATTTATTAAATAAAGTTACTAAACTACATTTATTTGTATAACAATAATACAATGAAAAATACAGGGACAACCCCAGTAGTTAAAAATTAACACAAGATTCTTTAGGTAGATAGATAATTTGATTGGTATCTTGAACTGTTTTTCATTTGTAGGAACCAAAGGTCAGCTAGAGTGGACTGAAAACTGGGTAACCTTCTTGGATGCCATTGTACAAATGTGCGTGTTTCATATTGATGAAAGAAACCCGGCTTTACCAACCCGTGTAAAGAGTTTGCTGATAAATCCGTTAAAACACAACGAAGCTTTACAAGCACGTACATGCGATAAACAAGGTAGACAATTATCAAAACATTATCTTGGCTTGACATATCTTCAATTAGGCACATATGATTTTGAAATTATGTTACAAAATGCGTAAGCTTGAATATATGCTGTAATTATTTGTAGGTGTTGCTGTTGAATTTGACAAGAACACTGGTACCTGCATAGCAGGTGGCGTTGAATTGCTGAAGCTTCGCACTACACCAATTGCACGCCAAAAGGATACTCGGCACCCCGCACTTGAAGTGTACAAATTTACACCTTGCATTGATTCGACCCTAATCCCGTGTGCAGACTCCGTAGTAGTACAGTACAACGCGACGTGTGCGGCTCTTGCAAAAGACATTTTACAAAAAAAATCCTCAACAAACAAGAAGCTCAAATCACTGATTTCTGGAGGGAATGTGTTTGTCTCGCCAGGAATGAATGGTAGTGCTCAACAAGGTGTTGCAGATGCTGAATATATTGGCAATGATAAATACGCACTCTTCTCTTTGCTGAATGAGATGTACGGTGATACAACAGACACTGGTCAGGTCCAGAAGAACATAAAAATGCTCCAGAAAGATGTTCTTTTCAGACAACTTCTTGATCCGGAGACACTCCAGCCGTGTCTTGATCTAGTTATTGAAAATATGACTACTCAAAGACTCAGCATTGTGGAAGTTGGAGGTGTTCGAATGATGCAATATTTGGAACCTCTCTTGGTCAAGCGACCAAATGTAAAACACTCTTATTGTTTTACTAGTTTGGACAGCTCTTCAGAACAAGTGAGTGAAGTCGAAAACATTCATTGGAGTTTGGACGAGTGTTTACCAACATCTGTTCAGAAACCTCATTTGATCATGCTAGATAATATTCTTCACAGAGAAAAGCACATTGAAAATAGCTTAGAAAATATTTTGGAATCTATAGAAAACGACGGGTTTCTTTTGGTACACGAGCAAACAAGGAATTTCGGGCTTTCACTTGCATTAAATGTTTCTGATATGCTATGCGAGGACAGCCAAGCCAACAGAAATCTCGGTTTGTTTTGCACAGCTGACCAATTGAAACAAATGTTCTTGTCAGCTGGCTGTGAAATTATTGTTGAACGATCGGATAGATTCACATCGTCGTTATTTCTACTGAGAAAGAAACATGAGCTAGCTATTGACAAACAGCTTTTTCTTGATGTTTCTGATACAACATGCTTCTGGGTGGAAGAATTAAAGTCCACAATTGCAATTCTGCAATCAAAACCAGAAGGAGAGAATCTATGGTTGAGGGCAGACAACGATTTTACTGGCATATTGGGGTTAGTTAACTGCTTGCGAAAGGAACCGGGAGGAAAAAAGATAAGGTAAAAATAAATTCACGGTGTGCTGGCATATTACTTTCCAGGCAGGTTGACGAATTTTAACCTTCATTCAAAAGACAAAGATTTTACTGATTAATACAAACTATAATGTTATATGTTAATACATCAATCAATAACGAACAAGAATTACATTCATCTTAAGGTATCTGACTAATGAATATCTTCTTTAGATACCTGTCGATCTATATTGTTTTTGTATCAGTTGAAAGGGTATTGTGTGTACAAAAGAGAATACTTATCGAAACTATTATAACAAACAAGCTTTGTTCGACCTGCAAAGATTTCAAAATTTGTCGTTTACGTCCGATTTTAGTTAAAATAAATTGCAAATATACACACTGAAACAGCTAAATGTATGATATACTTAATATCATTTATTTTTCCTGTTTGATAATCAGTAGCCAAATACCTTTTAAATGATACCAAAAAACATATGGGTCAACATGCTTCAGTATTTAACAGTTAAGGGAGCCATCATCGAACTAGCTTATTGGTGGGTAGGAGTCTTTAAATAGTTTAATTTTTATGTATTTCCTGTGTATGTCCCTGCTGTTGAAATATACAACGAGTTATTTTTTATTCAGATGTGTTTTCACAGACGGAAGCTTGAACGATCATGACAAAAGAGAAATGTTAAAACAGTTGTTGCCGAAAGACTTGGTAATGAACGTGTACAAGAAAGGAATATGGGGGACTTACCGACATTTTGCTCTTGAAACAGGTGCAGTTATCGGTCATCTATCTTTGTTTATAATTATATATTAACGATGTTTATTTGCATAGTAAATAACGGTCAACACACTTTAATTCTTTTATTTTATGCTTCTGTTTTACCAGTACAACATTTTAATTAATTTTCCGAATGTCAATGTTTGAACCATGAAACAACTAGGCATGTTTTATTAAAGTAACACTCTTATTCAAAATCAAAACATGTATAACAAACATAATTTTGAGTGATAAACCTTTAACTACTTACTAAATAATACATTATTTTTTTTTTATTAATTACTCATAATAAGATTGTTACCGTGGTTTTTAAAGCTGAAAACGCAAAAATATGATCAATGATTGGTGAGTGCTAAAATATTTACTGTGATCTATTATCGTCTCATTAGGTAGAAATACCATAGTTTCTGCACCTTTCTATGAATTAAACTCGGTATTCTTCATAAAAACCATTGTTTTTGGCATTTATTCATCCTTTTGGTATAATAAAACAACTGTATTATGGTGAATCTTATTTGGTAGTAAGAGTGCATCTTTAAAACAAAAGCCACTAAAGGGATAAATCCGTAAGCCTAAAATATCATCAAGTCCTTTTGAAATTCCCAAAAACAAAGGCAAAACATACACTTAACGAGATACCTACATAAGGCAACAAACAAATTACATACATTTCAAAATATCTTTTTAAGTTATGTTTGGGTTTATAACAGCCTTCACACAATCATTGCAAACCTAATACGGAAGAGCTGCTCGGAGTTTAAATAGGTTAACGAGAGTTCTTCATCATACCAATTATTGCCTAAACATTTACGCCGCGCAAACTAAATGAAATAGTCTGGAAGACAATATAAAACGAATTCATGTTTGTATGTTTCAGTGCCTCTCAACGACTGCACTCATGCCTACGCCGATTTGAAGATGATAGGGGATCTTTCAAGTCTTCATTGGATCGAATCCCCCTTACGTTTCTCCACACCAGACAAAACAACTGACATTTTCACGGTCCACTTTGCATCTCTCAACTTCCGTGACATCATGTTAGCCACAGGCAAGCTGCCCTCTGACGCCATCCCCGGAGGCATTGCCAAACAAGACTGTCTATTGGGAATGGAATTTTCCGGTTTCGACTCAGCCGGAAGGAAAATTATGGGACTTTTGCCTGCCAAGGTCTAACATAAAATCGCGCACATCGACGATAATATTGTCTTAAACAATTATATTATTCCATATTCATGCGAAAAGCTACAGAAACAAGCTCAGTAGCAAAAATTTTAAACATAAATCCGGTGTAATGGCACTGGGTAAACGCCAAAGACATAAAAGATAAAAGCATGCTTTTGATTTGAATTATTTAAATAACATTTACAAAAAGGTTTTACTGACGTCAGTTAAACATGTCCATAACCATGTATCAATATCGATCTGTTAATTTTTAACAGGGCTTGGCAACGACAGTAAGTGTTCACAAGAAATTCATATGGTCTGTCCCGGATAACTGGATGCTACAAGAAGCAGCAACTATACCAGTGGTGTACGCAACAGCGTACTATGCCCTGGTTGTCAGGGGCAACATTCGCCATAATGACAAGGTGTTGATTCACTCCGGCAGTGGAGGAGTGGGTCAGGCGGCAATTGCAATTGCTCTTGACAAAGGATGTGAGGTATTTACAACTGTAGGTTCCAAACAGAAGAAGGAATATTTGCAAATGAGATTTCCGCAGTTACATAACAAACATTTCTTCAACTCCAGGGACATCTCATTTGAGAAAGGTGTTCTTACCGCAACAGAGGGAAAAGGTTTCAGTATTTACTTCTTATGAATCTTTAAACATTGTTGACATTATTTGTATAAAACATGGTCTCACATAAGCGTTACCTGTCTAAGTTTAATTATGTAATGGTATCACTCATTTTTTTCAAATGTGATGTTTATTCAAAAACAAATCAATTTTGGTAGTCTATGACATAATTATCCAAACGCATACTATTTATTGACGAAAGCTTAAGGTGAAGTTACTTTTTTATAATGTTATATTTTATGTTATTTATAGGTGTTGACATTGTATTGAATTCTCTTGCTGAACAAAAACTACAGGCAAGTGTTCGCGTGTTGGCAGACCATGGCCGGTTTCTGGAGATTGGAAAATTTGACTTTTCTATTAACTCTCAACTCGGTATGTGGATAAATGACTTAATTGACGTGAATGGTATTTTTTTCTTACATTGATTATGTATTAAACTTCATGTGTTTTCTCCATGTGCATATGTTTTCAAATATGATTTCAAGGAATGGAAGTGTTTCTGAAGAATATCAGTTTCCATGGCATTTTACTGGATTCTTTGTTTGATGATGGGAACCAAGATTGGCCAATTGTATCCGATCTGCTGGTCTCTGGCATAAAGTCAGGCGTTGTTCGGCCCCTGAAAGCAACGGTGTTTCAAAGAGATGATATGGAAAAAGCTTTCAGATTAATGGCACAAGGAAAGCACATAGGAAAAGTGATGATTCAGGTACGAATTGATTTTTTTTTGTTACGGAATCACCTGTTACTGGTTTGATCTCAAAATATTTCACTGTTGAAAGAAGTACAATAAATGAATTCGAAAATTATCAACTTCATTGTTTCATAAATTGTTAGCAACAATAATATACTGTCAAATATGCACGTATCAAGTAAACGTACGTAAAAATGACGTCACTATAAATATCAAATTTTCTTGGTACAACAAATCAAAAAGACAAACATAATCTTTGTGAACCATAAGTCATATAAAGGTGATTGAAAACAAAAGCTGACATTGAATTTTCGTACTTACTAGTATAACATAAAATGCAAATGGTAAACCCATTCGAGAGATTTCTGGCAAAAATGAAATTCTGTAACGATTGCTGTTGAAAGGACAAAGATACTTTGTATGAATAGGTCATAAGATTAGATTTCAAAGATTTTGAAGTAACTCGCAACAAATGTTCACCATATTGAGATGATGTCACACTTAGAGGTCAAAGGTCATGTGACTTTATTCAACATATTGTGACGATGTGCATATTGGGTGACATCAGTTTTTCATTAAAACGACCGTCATTTACATTTATTTTATCTACAAATCATCTATGTTCGTTTGTTTGTTTATTTCATATTTCAGAAACAGACCACACTACCTTCTTTCCCTATATGATAACCGTCTAGTTACATTTATCTTTATCTGCAAATCGCCTACTAGTATTTACATCTTTTATATCATATTTCAGAAACAGGTCTATCTACCTTTTTTTCTATATCCTAACATTGGTGAAGGTCTAAAGCATTTGGTTTAAATAATGAGTAAAACTAACTCTCTATTACTGTGCAAATCATCTTCCTATCCTCTTTGTGTCAAGGTACACAGAGATCAGCAAAAACCTTCGTCGGAGTCATCTGCAATACCCGCAGTGCCACGATTTGCTTGTGACCCGAGCAAGAGCTACATTATTACTGGCGGTCTAGGAGGATTTGGTCTTGAGCTGGCTCAGTGGCTGGCTGACCGTGGAGCTACGAGTCTGGTTCTCACTTCAAGGTCTGGGATCAGAACTGGCTATCAGGCCAGAAAGGTCCAGAAACTTAAGGTACAAACTACATCAATTTGCTGAATATCCATACAGTATGAACGCAAATGTTTGGCGCATGTAAACAACTAATCAACGCGTACGTGTTTAGGGCACAAATAGAACATGCATCGAACAACAGTGTACCGTGTTTGAAGCTGCTAGAATATTTCTCAATTCGTGACTAATTGTTTACGACAATTGTGTTTTAAGATAGTAAGTTTTAAAATTTAAGGGAATTGGCGTACACGTTATCATTTCGACACATGACGTATCGACGGAGATAGGAGCAAGACAAATCATCCAGGAAGCAAAGAAACCAGTTGGCGCGGTTTTTCATTTGGCAATGGTAAAATAGTTTTAAAGTTTCGTACCTGTAAATTTCTATTTTTATAGAAATAGTAAAAACCTAATACAATTAAACAATTAAACAACACAGGAAATCAATAATGAAAACGAAAAATAACAATATGTTTTTTTACTTCTTTATTCTTACGAACTGGAAGTCAAATTTTAAATGCATTTTCACTTGAAGATAAATAGAATCCTCAGAGAAGTGAATTCAGAGCATTTATCATTTTGTATTTATCACAACGGTTAAAAGATTTATTAAAGTTCTATTATCGTTCACATGTGTGTACACAGTGATTTTTTGGAATTATGTTTTACGCCTGTGCCTTGCAATTTGGGGAAAAAATCAAATTTGGGAAAAATACAAAATCAGGCCAAAACAGCTAATATAATGGAAAAAATGTTTTAACTTTTTTATGCATACATTATGTTGTGAAAGAAAACTTCTTGTCATTATTTTGTTTATATTTCAACAAATTCATTGTTTTTTATTCATTAACGTAATCTGCATTTGTCAAATTGGGAAAAAATTATACAATTTTGGGGAAAATGGACAGTTTTTCGCAAGGGGAAACAGCCTTTAGAAGGCAGCAAATTGCACCAAAAAAATCACTGGTACATAGTACCACAATCTATCGACAGGTGTTGAAAGACGGGTTAATTGAAAATCAAGACCAACGCAGCTTCAAGATAGTATGTGAACCGAAAGCTTTGGGTTGCATAAATCTGGACAAAGCCACGAGAGAGCTCAGTAAAACAACCTGTGATCTGTTCGTTGCTTTCTCATCTGTAAGCTGTGGACGGGGAAATGCTGGCCAGTCCAATTACGGATTTGCGAATTCCGTGATGGAGAGAGTATGTGAAAAGAGGAAAGAAGACGGATTCCATGGTATATCTTTGTTTTCGGGTATTTTTGTTTGTTTCAATTAGTTCAAAAGTGCATAAATACTATATATGTCAAATACACGAAATACACTTATACTCTTAATGTTTTTCCTTTGATTTATCATCGTGCAGGTTTGGTCATTCAGTGGGGAGCTATTGGGGATGTTGGAGTTGTTTTGGAAAACATGGGAAACAATGATACCGTGATTGGTGGAACGTTGCCTCAACGCATCTCCTCATGCTTAGCGACCCTCGACACATTTCTGAACCAGTCTGCCGTGGTCGTGTCGAGTTTTGTGCCTGCGGAAGAGGACAAAATTAAACAAGAAAAGGAAAAAGAACATCATCTGAATGCCATTTACATCATTTTAGGTACGATAAATATATAAGAATACCGTAAAGTAACTGTATTGCATTTTAAAAATCAAACTTATTTTAACAAATCTTAAATAATACATTTATCCAACGTTTTACAGGTGTCAATGATCCAACCAATATCAATAAAAGCGCTACGTTGAGTGACCTTGGTATCGATTCATTGCAAAGTGTGGAAATCGGACAGGTTTTGCGACGCGAACTTGACATCAATATGTCTGTTAATGAAATAAGACGCCTGACCTTGAATCAAGTGTCAGAAATGTCACAGGCTGTTGTCGAAGAGGAAGAAAATTATACAATTTCATTAACTGAAACAATTGAGAACAAAAACCTGACTCCGATAGAACTTATTGTTCCGTTGAATTCTGCTGCAAAATCCAAAGAAAGACTTTATATCATCCATCCAATTCAAGGTATAAATGATACGTATCTATCTATGTATGTCTGACAGTATGTCTGTATGCCTGCCTGTCTGTCTGTCCTGCCTGCCTGCCTGCCTGTCTGTCTGTCTGTCTGTCTGTCTGTCCTGCCTGCCTGCCTGCCTGTCTCTCTGTCTGTCTGTCTGTCTGTCTGTCTGTCTGTCTGTCTATTCGAGTGTTCGTACCTTTCTACGGTTCTTTAAGTTGTCAAAACACAGTAAGAGCAATTGAAGACATTATTGAAAGTGAACATCAAGCAACTTTATATACATGTATACACCTAAATTGTGAAAACGTGATATATGCAATATATTACTATGAATTATTAAAATTGAATTATATTATGGAAAATGTGTGTGTCTGATAATTTAGGGACGGTCCAGGTCCTTCAACACATGGCCTCCTTCATGAGTTGTGAAGTATTCGGCGTCCAATGTACATCTAAAGTGCCTCTTACAAGCGTGTCGGAGATGGCAAAGTTTTACTTAACTGTAAGTTAAATAATAAATTGATGAAACTAAATAAACATTCTCATTTGTAAATTTTTCTTGCTCTATTACATTGAAACATTTGAGAACAAAATATATTCAGCTTGAAACGTTGTTTTACACTTTAGTTTAAAAAAAATAAAACATGATGTCTATAAAAAAACAAACAACCATTCATTCACAGAAAATCAGAGCACACAATGGTGGTGCCCGTTTCCATCTAGCTGGGTATTCGTTTGGAGCAAGTGTTGCCATGGATATAAATATTCAACTGTTTCAACACGACTCAGGCTCGGTACTGAAGTCGTTAACCTTTATAGAAGGAAGCCATAGATCAATAGCAGTGCACATGAAGCGGTTGAGAGAGATTCATGCAACCAACGATGTCACTGCATTTGAAACTGAGCTGCTGACGAACTTAATGGACAGACTCGAAATCAAAACGCATAAAAAGGTATACTTAGTACATGTTATTTAACTATTTAGAGTTTTGGTTAAAGTGACACTCTTATTCAAAATCAATACATAAACATAAATTTTGAGTGATACACCCTTAAATTCTTCCTAAATAATGCATTTATGGAAACTATTAATTACAATTAACAATATTATAACCGTGTATTTAATAGCTGAAAACACAAAAATATTAAATGATTGGTGAATGCTAAAAGTTTTACTGCGATCTACTATGGTCTCCTAAGGTAGCAATACCTTGTTTTCTGCACAATTCTTTCAAATTAAACTCGGTTTCCTCTATAAGATCTAATGTTTTCGACATTTGTTTATCCTTTTCGGGATATCAAAACAATTGTTTTAAATGTGTTAAATCTTATTTTTGAGTAATAGTGCATCTTTAACATAAAAGATCTACAGAAAGAGGTAATATATTTTTATAATTATACTTATCTCGACAGGTGCATTCTCAGCTGCAATCGGCTAAAAACTTTGAGGAGAGACTTCAGCTAACCTCCGAAATAGTGCAAAAGTTGCGGCCCAACCTTTCTGCTTCCTCTGTCAAAGAATTTGCAAAATCGTTCTACAAAAGAATAGCAATTGGGTTAACTTACAGACCTGAAATGATAGATCTTTCCAGAAACGTACATTTGGTGTGTGCAAAGGACAGTATTGGTCTATTGAACAGCGTTGGAGCAGATTATGGGTTGAAAGAGGTTGGGTTATTATTATTATTACTATTATTATTATTGTTATTATTATTATACAATTTTTTACTGATAAACTTTTAACTTTTTAATAAATAATGCATAAATGAAAACTATTCATTACTGATAACAATATTGTAACCGTGTATATAATAGCAGAAAGTGCAAAAATATTAAATGATTGGTAAATGCTAAAAGATTTACTGTTGTCTGCTATAGTCTCATTAGGTAGAAATACCGTGTTTTATTATCATTTCTTTCAAATTTAACTCCGTATCCTTCATAATAACCATTGTTTTCGACATTTATTCATCTATTTTGGAATATTAAAACATTATTAATTGTGATAAATCTTATTTGGGAGTAAGAGTGCACCTTTTATGTCACTGAGACGAGCCGACTACAAGACAAGGGTTAAACGAACAAAATGGAACAAAAGAACACAGCACACAACAACATAATTTATCACATACTGCCATTTTTTTATTATAATGGTTTATACAATTTTATCAGTGATATACAATAGTATGTTTTGAGACAGTGCAATAAAATAACCATCACATATATGCCTGTTCTTTAGTGGCCCATTAGGGGATAAAGCGTGGACAAACCATCAATAACGTAATTCTCATTGGGTTGACGTCATCGAGAATTTAAACCGATTTTTCAATTAAATATTAATTAATATCAAGTTAAATTAGTTCAAGCAGTAAACAAAAAAATATATGTCTCATTTATTTATTTGTCTCGTTGACATAAACAAATACCCTTAGTGGCATTGTCAGTATAAACAATGAAATAATGAACTGGCGACGAACCTTGACAGTGATGGAATTCTGATAGTCAGGATTCAACCTTCTATTCGATTGAGACTAACATTCGCTCACCTTTTTAACCCTGTTGCATCGTAGCGTTTAGACTGCAGGCGATGGAACCAACTCGCACACGTCAGCTATCGTAGGCAACTGATAGCGATATTTTCAGGAATCTCTATCCGTGAAAATATAATTCAACATTCCGTTTCAGATATTTTGTGGCAAAATAGATGTCCATCAAGTTTCGGGCGATCACGAAAGCTGTGTATTTGGTGACGGCGGAAAACAAATCGCAGAAGTTCTTGACAGAATTATAAACATAGAATGACAGTACATGTATTACAAAGAACACTGGTCTTCTACTACTGCAAAGGGTGAGAGTGGTCCAGTTGTATAGATGTACGGTTCGATCCCCTCTAATATGTATATGAAAAACTACAGAAACAAGCCCAGTAGTCGAAAGTTAAACAAAAACCCCGTTCAGTGGCACAGGGTCAACGCCAATGACACAAAACAGTTCACAGACCAGAAACACGGAACAACAACACAAAAATCCACAAACAACACACTACATATATAATATATAAACAAGGGGTGTTTATTATGGTACCAAGCTTACTTGCTCATGTCCTCTCATTATGGGCACCAGAACTGCGTTTTTTTTCTCGGAAACGGACTCGAAAGTGATTTGATTAGATACCAGCTTTTGGCACTATCGAGCTTAAATAAATCATTATTATATTCCTAAATGCTTGTATCAAAACCGTGATATTGGAAATACATTTTAATAGGGAGGACAGGTATTTGAGAATTTGCATTAACCACATATCTTAGTCAGTGCTCATAATTAAATTGTATTGAATTTTGTGTACATTATGCTGCTTATGTATGATCATACGAATTATACATAGATATTTTAGATTGTTTTATTTCACTTGTCGCAGAATTTCTACATAACAACATAAACATGTATATATACACATTTTGTGCAAACCATTGTAGAATGTACCTACATGCGCCCATTCAACTCTATGTTACTGCATTGTTTTGATTTCTGGTGTAAACTTTGATGATAATGTATGAGCACAATCATCAATACATCGATTAATTTGATATTGTTTTATTTCACTAGCAACAGAAGAAATATTACACTATACAACTCGACACAGATATAAACATTTTTTCAACACAATTGTAGAATGTACTCTATATTAAACGTCTAATATTTTGTTTACTGTTTTCTTTAATTAGCCCCAACAAATGCTTAATGATATATCTAGTCAATTAAATAATACGAAAGGGTATTCGTCTGGCTGACACGTGTGTTGCATTTATATGACTTGGCCCCAATATCACGAAAACACTCCAGTCAAATCTCAATCTCACTCTCAACTCTTTTTATCAAATTACAGCATCATATGATTTAATATTTTATTTTATAGAAAAAATTTTAGAGCAAAAATTGTATTTGAGTCCAATTTATTATTTTTGAGTTTTACTCAAGTATTTTTTGTGCTGTAGAAATATTTTATTCTAGAATATTGAACTATAATGGTAATCAACATAATGCATGTGAGAATCTGCTTTTAAAAATAGTAAAACATAAGTAATTTTTAATAATGTCATATTGTAATGTGGGAAAGTAAGTTGAGATTGAGATTTGACTTAAGTATTTTCGTGATATTGGGGCCTGATTTACCCTAGAGAGCAAATGTGTGCATACATTTATATACGCTCATACCCGCGAGGACAAATTTACCCTAAGGTCAATTTTGCCACATATCTAGAGACGGGTAAGTTTGCCCCCGTTGGTATTACATGTCAAATCCACGCAACAATTGATCTTCCCCTGGGATTATTCGATTGTCGAACTGTTTGCTTTTATACTTAATATTTTACAAATAAAACAAACAAACATTAAGAAAAGAAATCGTTATGAATACAAATACAAAAGTATTTACTCTATCAAACTTGTGTTTAATTTTCTCGGGAAGCTGGTTCCTAAAAGGACTGACATGTTTAAGTTTCATATTATATTAACCATATAAAGGCAAGACCCCTCCTGATTTATTCTCTTTCGGTGTTAAAAATATCCATATGCATTACTTATTTATCACATGCATGCTATTTTTTTCATTTTTTTCATTCTGTGTTTATAACTATGAGCTGTATATGCTTAAGTTAAATAAACATTCTGTTCTGTTCTATTCTGTTCTGTTAAAACCGGTCCCTTAGTTTGACTTGTATATTGTGGTGGTGATGCCGTCAAGGAGTTAAACGTAGTTCAAATCCGACATGTTCGGATACGATAAGAGCACAGTGTATAGCGCCATTGCCACGTGATCAAGACCAGCAATTAGCCAATAGAATGCAATTATATTTCGCAGAGGCAGTTATGTTCTTCTGTAGCAATGTGTGGATACTGGCAAAAAATCTATGTAATTTGATATTACTTTAATTTTAAATGTCTTAAATATCGCTGCAATAAAAAATAGACTTAATAAACAAACACTACATTCTAATCAGGAAAACAGCAAACAGTGCGTACATGCTTATATTTTGCGATTAAATGTAAAACAGCTATTCGATATCTGAAAATGTACATTCAATACATAAAACAAATTATTTCTAATGTTGTCTGCTCGGATAATTTGTTTTTGAAACATTTCATGTTTGGTATGCAAACAATTTAAGAGAGGCCTACTGTGGTAGCAAGACTCATATTCAATTTTCCGAGCATGTTCTGGCTAAACCTAATCCTGACTTAGTGGTCAGTTGGTCTAGTAATGTTCCACACCATAGGCCCCAATATCACGGAAATACTAAAGTCAAATCTCAATCACAACTCATTTTACCACATTTAAAACCAGGTATTATTCAAAATCTTGAATGTTTAACTATTTTGTAAAAACGTTTTTCTAATAGAATTTGTTAATAAAAACTTTCTTTTTCAATTTCAAAGAAAACTAATTCTAGAGCAAAATAATATGTACTTTAATAATTGTTAAAAAACGAGTTGTATTGAAGTGCACTTTTTTCTATAGAATAATTTTTCTTTGGAAAATTGATCAAAGTTTGTAACCATTATGAGGGCACGCATTCACTTTTAAAAAGAGGAAACAACTATTATACGGTTTTCTACTTAACCATAGAATTATAACGCTTCACTTGTTTTACAAATTATTACCAGACTACAATAGGCACAGCGTATTATCCGTTGCAAAGTATATTGTAAAGGCTATTCTTTTCTGTTATATTTTGTATTATAAAATTTAACATTTATACTTTTCATAACTTTTTCACCACTATTTTGTACTTCTCTGATATTTGTACTTTGGGCCGGAAGCCTTGTACTACAATAAATATTATGTTATGCAGTTATGGTATGTTATGTTATACGATTTTGAATAACTTTTGATGTTATATGGTAAACTGAGTTGAGATGTAACTCAAGTATTTTGTATTATTGGGGCCTGAAACCTAACACACTTAAAAATGTAATTCCAATTAGACAAATAACTCATTTTAAATTTAATAAAACAAACAAAAAGCTTTTCCCGATCATGATGCTTAAAAACAATTTCCTTCAAAAGTATCAAACGTTTTTAAAGAGGACTTTTACACGTTTTATTCCAGAAGAAAAATAGTTTGTCGAGCTTGGTCCTGTTATGAGGGATTGGATTGAAACTGGGGTAAACAGGAAATTTCCAGTAATTTAGACCAGAAGCACTGAGGTGTCTGATGACGAAGACTTGGTACTTCGTGTGGACACAGACAGTGGGTCTCGAAGAAAACACAAAGAATGTCATTGATTATTAAAATCGTTGTTTACATTTTGTTTGTTAATAGACAGGTTGATCCGGCCTCAAATAATTATCTTGCAACTCACGATTCCTTGGGTGGAGCGTAATATTTGCGCAGCCATTGATGTAAAAACACACAACACAGGTATTAATTTATTATTTATATCGCTTATAACAAAAGTTATAGAATGAACCTCAAGCAGATGTTTGATTCCCAAGAAGAAGAATTCTTTGAGGGTCTTAAAGGGACCTGTTCACAGATTTGTGCGATTTCTTATAAACTTTGTTGAAATTAAGTTATTTTGCAGACATTAATTAATAAACACCAAACAGATACAGGCAGTTACCTGTTTGAACAGATTTGTTTTTAAATTAAAGCCTAAATTTATTCAATTTTCAACACACGGTTATTGGCAATATAGAGAGCATATTCTGTCACATTTTAAATGGGCTTTTTTGTATTTTTAGTGAAGTGTTATCATTGAATCAAGCAATATTACAAAAATTCTTTATTTCGAACTTAAAATCAAGAATTTTTCACATTTTACACACTATTAATTTGTTCAATGCCTGAGTCTATAAAACGTGAACTAGACCCTTTAAAGAGGCTAGTTGGCAGAGTATATACTAAGCTTTCGTAAAGCAGAAGACTTAGAAAGGTAAAACGCAACATAAAAATGAATCTCTATTACCTCTTCTTTGCAGTGTTGCTAACCTCGTGTAAAGCAGACACCAGTGTCCAAAAGTATTTCAGATACAATGGACCGGGCGTCATTTCTGGTACAATAATAAACTCTCTGACCGCACGATCAGGAATTAAATGTGCAAGTACTTGTTCGCTGACCGGCACTTCCTGTGACGCGTCCCGCTACCACGAGGCCACCAAGACATGTGAGCTCCTGTCAGGCCACCCAAACGGAGATGTTCAGTGGATAAACCATCCAGACTGGAAAATTTATACTTCGCAGGTATTTTTTTCTACTTATGATTTCAATTAATGCCGCTACACAAATGCAAAATAGAAGATTTATTACACCACTTAAGCCGCTCGCTTTTCATTATGCTGGAACACTATGACCGTACATCTTAATTTATTATACCTCTCGTGACTTTGCCTGTATACAAGAAATAGTAAGATGACATGAAGTAAAATATTAATGATAAAGAAAGGGCGGAGTTTCTCAGGTCATCTTACTTAGAATACAACCTTATTGGCTGACACATTGCCAATGCAAAGTCTAAGGCAGGGAATGTGTATCGGATGAGTGGCAGTAGGTGGACCTTTTAACACCCGCGAAATTTGAAATTCTTATGATTAGGTCTTATTCTTAATGATTGTCTTTCTGCACTCTTATTGGCTGAAAATGTAGGTTGTTTTCTCATCATTGCCACCGTGCAAATCACGTGACCATATATATTTACTGTAAAGAAACTAAATTATATTTAATTGTGAAAATGTTTTTCACCCATAGTGACAGCGTTTCGCAGACGTAACGGGCTTTATTCGTGAGGTTTTACAAAATATTTATATATTAAATTAATACCAAATCCAAAGGAGGATGATAGCTAACGCCTCGGTTGACATTGACTTTCTCGTGTATACTATCACCCTTCCTCAGTGTGTGTATACCACGTGATAAATAACGTCATGTATACTACGTCGGAAGGCAACATTTTGCTTAAAATGAATACTTAAAACAAAGATAACACTTCTTTTACTACATCATTTTAAATGAAACAAAGAGCAGTCTATGTCGCTGAAAAAGCACCGTCTTCGGTTATTTACCGGAGTTTGATAAGGTGATTAGTTTCATCAAACACTTCGACAAACCTGTTTCCAAAATGATGTTTTGACATTGCTCCGTCAGACGGCTTTTTTGTGAAAAGGTTTGTCGAAGTGTTTTAAGAAACTTAACTCTCAATCAAACACTGGTAAAAAACCGAAGGCGGGGCTCCGTAAGCGGCGTAGACTGAGCTATGTTTCATTTAAAATGGTGTAGAAATATCTTTGTTAAAACTTAAAAAGCCTTCATTCGAAGCATTATATTGCCTTCCGACGTAGCATTTCTGACGCAACTTGTCACGTGGTATACACACACTGTCACAAATGTCATAGAAACTCCTTTAGCCAGATATACTTTCTGATTCATAATTCAATAAAGGGACACAATTCATGAAAATTAAGTTGAAATTCGCAAAAAAGAAAGACTAATGTAATAGTTGTAATTGTTTTACTTTATTTGGACGGGTATTATATGGTGTCGGCTTACAACGAGATTAACTTATTTGTTATATGTAAAATTGCCAGTTCACCACTTTATGATGACCTTGCAGAAAAGATGCCAGCTTTAACACTATTTTCAAACAATATATTTACACTTTGTATGTATCTATATACATGGCCGCATCCCTGAATGCATCCAAGAAAGAGGCCCTGCAAAGTATCATTTAATGTGTTCAAATATGATATAAATCATGTTTAAACTTGAAAATAATTACAGGATTGCATTGCACACATCAACAAATGCTAAGTTACTGAAGTTGGGAGAAATATTGTTTTTAAGAACTTCTTGAAGGAATACAGCGACCAGGAAGCATTTCGTTGTGGGCCGACACCATATCCAGTATCACTTCAAAGCACATCCGAAAATATATTCAGGCATAAACAGTATTTGTCATTGCTTTACTTTTCTTTATATTTTATTTACTCTGTGATTGTCTAATCTAAATTCAACGATCATTTCGCTTCTTTCTTGTATTCAGCCGATATCCTGTGGACCAGGCTGGTATGAATATGGCTCCTCTTGCTATCTGGTGGTAACAACGGGTACCACTTGGCAGGTGGCTAGAGAAAACTGCAGCGCTATAGGCGCCCACCTCGCCGTTATAACTGATGCCTCCGAAAACGCGTTTCTCGTGGACCTACTGAACAACACGCTAAATATGGAATCAGACATTTTTTGGATCGGCGCAAATGACGCAGATGTCGAGGGCACGTTTGTTTGGGAGACGATGGAACCGTTTACCTTTACAGCTTACGCTCCTAGCCAGCCTGATAGCAGTCCAAATTTCAACTGTATGGGCATGCGTCCGATTAACGGATGGTATGACATTGTGTGTACGGCTTCCTATTACTATGTATGTGAACGTAACTCGGGTTAACAGTGAAATACTGAATGAGCATGGACGATTTTATTTATAACGCCTCGGCCTTTTTCCATCGAAAACAACACTGGGTTTATATGGAACGTTAACAATGTCAGATTTCCTAATGCTGCAAGTAGATCGCGTAGTGATTTAAATATAGCAGTTAAACTTACGGACTCTTAAGAATCTTAATTATTTATGAAATAATTTACTTCTCTGGCAATCAATTTAAACTTAGTAATACAGAATACATGTTAAAACATTACAATTAATTTATTAATTATTATTTTTATTTAAGTGGTTACGAACTACTTCTCTGAGTACCGGAATACATCCGAGGTTGTTTTCGATGGAAAATGGCCGAGGTTACCTATTAAATGTTAAAATGTCGTATTGTTCAGATGTAGAAGGAAAAGTGGCTGATTTCTGCCGGAACATGCTGGATCTACTTGATCTACTTTTTATCGTTTTCATTTGACCGCATTGTCTGTCCTCGTACACCGGATACGATAATTTTACCGGATATAGAGTGGTTTCCTTCAACCAATTTTATCTTTCTTAGAAGAAACTTTGTTCAAACATTGTTGAATATTATAACACAAGTTGAGCTTTCTCCCAATATATGGTGTTGAGGGTATTGAAGCGCTAGACAGTATTATCTTGGCAATGCGAATTGGTCAATTGACTATACAATATATAGTCAATTTATTTAGTGGTATCTGACCTTTAGAACAATTCCTTGATATCATCGCAAGGTAATGTCAATCAACCAATCACGCAACAACTAAATCGCAGAAAGCTGTTAATAACTCCATTGAAAATTGTGGTCTTCACAGACGATATTTGAGCACATATCAACATTTGTTGAACGGTTCCAGCTGTCAGTATCTGAATTTTAGCATTCCTTATGATTTGCAACACTTCATTTCGTAATAGAAAAAAGTGCATTTTACAAACCATGAGCGAGTCCCGTTTACAAATTGTAACTATTTATCCAAATCCGTCCTTTTGTTTACATATATTTTTTTCTCCGTGTACAATCGTATTCTTATTATATTAATGATTACCTTTATTGGTTTATTTACATATAATGTGAGAAAGTCCCTTTAAATCATCATACACAATTTAATTCCGAGGACATAAAAGGCATGCATATTTTTGTTCCTAAAATGGTAGAGGTTTCCTTTCACATAGACGTTATAATATTAATATCACTATCATAATTATTCATTAAATTGACGTTTTGATGCATTTTTACATTTTTGATGTCTTTGTAAAAGTTCGTAGGAAGAACATTCTGCTTGAAAGAAAAGAAGCATGATTACTATAATATTAATATACTCGTTTATCATTATTTATTGGTATCGATTCATGATACAATATACATCGTTTTTTCTATGTGTAAAATCCTAATCAGATTATATGGATGAATACCTTCATTGCTTTATTTATCTTCAAACATTATGCAACAAAAAAGGAGGGTCTAACATAAATGTCATACTAGTGATAAAATATTTATTTATGTCTATTAAGAGTAATAAAAGCAGTAAACAGAGGATATCTTTCAATGCTACAATGCATTAATTCGATATGATATGCGATAAAAAGATATCTAAGTGAAACTTAAAACGTCACCATGCATTTTTAAAGGACGATTAATGGCTATTTACAATAATTTGCACATTCTTAAACACCCAAAGCCATCACTATAAGATCAATGTACGAGTTTTGAAGCATTGTTTAAGAATTTAAGAACGTCCCCGCCCTATTCCCATTGGCCTTCAGACTGCTGGCGGTTAGTGAGATCGGTCACACCCGTGGCCTGCTGGCTTTTGAAAAAAATGATGAGTAGGATTGTGTTTCATAGGTGTACCTAGTGACAAGGTAAAGTCACATGTAAAAAGATTATACCTAATGTTCTACACATCGGGGATTTAGTTTTATATTATATATGTATTTTGTTTCTATATTGATGTAATTGACACATTTCGTAATAAAACTGCACCTATTTAACATGTTATATTTACCACGTCCGTTGAATATGTCACCCGTTATGCTAATTCACGCTCCTGAACCACGTCCCTCACTAAGGCGGCCTTGAGCTCATTCACGCTTGTTAACTTAACCACGTCCCTCACTTAGGGGACGCCTTGAGCTCAATCACGCTCGTTACCTTAACCACGTCCCTCACTTAGGCGGTCTTGAGCTCAATCACGCTCGTTAACTTAACCATGTCCCTCACTTAGGGGACGCATTGAGCTCAATCACGCGTGTACCTTAACCACGCCTCTCACTTAGGCGACGTCTTAAGCTCAATCTTGGCTCGTAAGCTAAACCACGTCCCTCACTTAGGTGACGTCTTGAGCTCAATCACGCTCATTACATTAACCACGCCCCTCACTTAGGCGACGTCTTAAGCTCAATCTTGGCTCGTTAGCTAAACCACGTCCCTCACTTAGGTGACGTCTTGAGCTCAATCACGCTCATTACATTAACCACACCCCTCACTTAGGCAACGTCTTAAGCTCAATCTTGGCTCGTTAGCTAAACCACGTCCCTCACTTAGGTGACGTCTTGAGCCCAATCACGCTCGTTACCTTAACCACGTCCTTTACTTAGGTTACGTCTTGAGCTCAGTCACGCTCGTTACCTAAACCACACCCCTCATTTAGGCGACGCCTAAAGCTCAATCACGCTCGCTAGCTAAACCACGTCACTCACTTAGGCGACGTCAAAAGCTAAATCACGCTCGTTACCTAAACCACGCCCCTCACTTAGGCGACGTCTTAAGCTCAATCTTGGCTCGTAAGCTAAACCACGTCCCTCACTTAGGTGACGTCTTGAGCTCAATCACGCTCATTACATTAACCACGCCCCTCACTTAGGCGACATCTTAAGCTCAATCTTGGCTCGTTAGCTAAACCACGTCCCTCACTTAGGTGACGTCTTGAGCCCAATCACGCTCGTTACCTTAACCACGTCCCTTACTTAGGTTACGTCTTGAGCTCAGTCACGCTCGTTACCTAAACCACACCCCTCATTTAGGCGACGCCTAAAGCTCAATCACGCTCGCTAGCTAAACCACGTCACTCACTTAGGCGACGTCAAAAGCTAAATCACGCTCGTTACCTAAACCACGCCCCTCACTTAGGCGACGTCTTAAGCTAAATCACGCTCTTTACCTAAACAACGCCCCTCACTTAGGCGGTCTTGTGCTCAATCACGCTCGTTAACATAACCATGTCCCCCACTAAGGCGACGTCTTGAGCTCAATCACGCTCGTTACCTTAACCACGTCCCTCACTTAGGCGGTCTTGTGCTCAATCACGCTCGTTAACATAACCACGTCCCTCACTTAGGCGGCCTTGAGCTCAATCACGCTCGTTAACATAACCACGTCCCTCACTTAGGCGGTCTTGAGCTCAATCACGCTCATTACCTTAACCACGTCCCTCACTTAGGCGGTCTTGTGCTCAATCACGCTCGTTAACATAACCACGTCCCTCACTTAGGCGGTCTTGTGCTCAATCACGCTCGTTACCTTAACCACGTCCCTCACTTAGGCGGTCTTGTGCTCAATCACGTTCGTTACCTTAACCACGTCCCTCACTTAGGCGGTCTTGTGCCCAATCACGCTCGTTACCTTAACCACGTCCCTCACTTAGGCGGTCTTGTGCTCAATCACGCTCGTTACCTTAACCACGTCCCTCACTTAGGCGGTCTTGTGCTCAATCACGCTCATTACCTTAACCACGTCCCTCACTTAGGCGGTCTTGTGCTCAGTCACGCTCATTACCTTAACCACGTCCCTCACTTAGGCGGTCTTGAGCTCAATCACGCTCGTTACCTTAACCACGTCCCTCACTTAGGCGGTCTTGTGCTCAATCACGCTCATTACCTTAACCACGTCCCTCACTTAGGCGGTCTTGTGCTCAATCACGCTCGTTAACATAACCACGTCCTTCACTTAGGCGGTCTTGTGCTCAATCACGCTCGTTACCTTAACCACGTCCCTCACTTAGGCGGTCTTGTGCTCAATCACGCTCGTTACCTTAACCACGTCCCTCACTTAGGCGGTCTTGAGCTCAATCACGCTCGTTACCTTAACCACGTCCCTCACTTAGGCGGTCTTGTGCTCAATCACGCTCATTACCTTAACCACGTCCCTCACTTAGGCGGTCTTGTGCTCAATCACGCTCGTTAACATAACCACGTCCTTCACTTAGGCGGTCTTGTGCTCAATCACGCTCGTTACCTTAACCACGTCCCTCACTTAGGCGGTCTTGTGCTCAATCACGCTCGTTACCTTAACCACGTCCCTCACTTAGGCGGTCTTGAGCTCAATCACGCTCGTTAACATAACCACGTCCCCCACTAAGGCGACGTCTTGAGCTCAATCACGCTGGTTAACATAACCACGTCCCTCACTTAGGCGGTCTTGAGCTCAATCACGCTCGTTACTTTAACCACGTCCCTCACTTAGGCGGTCTTGAGCTCAATCATGCTCTTTAACATAACCACGTCCCTCACTTAGGCGGTATTGTGCTCAATCACGCTCGTTAACATAACCATGCCCCCCACTAAGGCGACGTCTTGAGCTCAATCACGCTCGTTACCTTAACCACGTCCATCACTTAGTCGACGTATTAAACTCAATGACGTTGCTATATACATAATGAATTGCATTTCTACCTTATTACATTCAAAACATACGCGATTAATTTAAAACTGTATCGTAAAGTTCATTTAACCTTCTCGGAAGCTATCAGTTTATCAATTATAAATACATTGATATTAACATGCACGTGTTAAATACGGAACCCCCACACGGAAAAGTTGTATCACGATCGGAAAGGCTGACCTTTAAAGTTCAGTTCGATTGCAAAATTTTAATTAAAGTTATTGATGTGTTCTACCAAACCCGTTTTCAAATACTCATTTAGATATCCGAATTCAGCCGTGGTATTTGCCGCTCCCGTGATTCGAGTGTAATCCTGTTATTTTCAAACCCCCGTTAACCAATTAACACCATGTTACTCTATCTTTATATGAGCACGTAATCATGTTTATGGCGGAAATGAGCTATTGCGAATCATTGTTATGTTTGTGGCATCCACTTTTAGACTTTTAAATGTCTATAAACAAGTACATGTTTTCAACAGGACCTATATTTGGGTCCGGAATTTAATTCATTGCGTTCATGATCAGATGATCAGGACTCTTTTTTCGCTCTTATGTAATGGTCCTTATTCTTTTTGAACAAAAGGATACAAAAATAAAAATGCAATTCATGAAAAATGTTACAATGTCTTGAATGCGCAATTTTACAATTCAAAGTCTATGCAAAATGTCAAAATGTCATACCTCAAAGAAATTCCTCTAAATCAGCTCTTTGATATTGTATTCATTCACTCATTGTATGAATGCCAGGATTTTATTTAGAGACAAGAATTTCAGCAATGCATGTTTCCGACTTCATGTTTCATTCACAAGCGGAATTCGATATATTTTACATCAAATGCCAATTTGAATAATAGTAATTTAAACCGCCAAAACGTGCCATATTGCTGTTAGGAATAATGATGCCAAAAATAGGGTGTGTCAGCGGCTAATTGGATATTTACGATTTAATTATAAAGGAAATAAAAGCATTTCGGTGTCAGCAAATCTATATATAGTATTTAGTTAGTGTTTGTACGCGAAACAATAGTAACCGGATATTGACATTTTAAAAATAGTTTTATAGTCATCCGAAATTTGAAACAATACTCAAGTTGACACATTCCAAATAGAATAAGTATTTGCTCTCTGCCCGGAAGGACGTTTTGTTAATTTCAGGTGTCCAATGTATAAATATGTGATTATTATATTCTCAGTGACCTACGTGAAATTAATAAATTAATTACGTGGAAGGATTTTATAATAATAATAATAATACTAATAATAATAATAATAATAATAATAATAATAATAATAATAATAATAATAAAAATAATAATAATAATGATAATAATAATGATAATAATAATAATAAAAATTATACATTATAAACATGTTTTTTGGCTGTGAAATAGTGCTATATAGATCATTTTACGTCAAAGTTCAGTTGAAATAATGAACATTAATTAAAAACCGTAAATCTATATAACATAATTGTTACTTATCAGCAAGCAGTACAATTTCAAATGGTACCAAAATTTATTGAATCAGAAGACATCAAAATTGACATCAAAATTTAACATTAATTGATAATTGACAATGGTCTGATAAAATGAAAAGCTTATTAATGCATCTGATACCTTAAAATTTGGTTATTTCCGTTGTAATTCATACAGCAAAAAAATGCGACGATTCGCACGTACGTGAACTACAGATGTGTCGTGTCGGGAAATGAGTACAAATAAATGTCAAGTGTATGAAGTGCCGTAATATGATGAGGCAATCTAAGCGACCCACTTCTTCAAAAAGAAACTAAGTAGCTCCCCCTTAATGCTCTTTCAAAGGCTTACTAAGTTACTTGTGCCGTCATTTCATAACAATTGATGTTACTTTCTACTTTACGACTTTCATTTCACCAGAACTGACCGAGTTTTTTTACTCACTTTATTAAGTGTTCAACATAATGTTTTGTCTACTGGATTTATTTTAGCTTAATTGCGTTCAAAATTATGTTTTATTTACTGAATCAATAACGAAATGAATGTTGCTTTACTGAAATAAATGTTGTTTGAAGAACATGAACACACTATATGGCAAAATATAATTTAGAATAATTTTTTTTCTAAATAAAAATCAACCAGACTATTTTCGGCGGTCAAGATAGTATTACACAAGATTGCTGAGGATTACCTAAGGCTTTAAATAACATACCCGCATTTAGGCCCTCACTTTTGGGGAAATGATCGACTAGTGATATTTGTCCATTAAGAAGAAATTGATACAAAATGACATTTTTTCCAGCCATGCACACAGTGAGTTGATAATTTCTTAAAGCCAAAGGTTATAACTCAAGCAAGATTATTTGTTTGTGATGTAAACTCATTATTTATTGGCTAAGATTTTTTACAATTGTTATAACGTGACATGTCATGATATGCCATGATTCACGTTTAAATTATAAATTATAAAACAAGTTTAGCTTTATTTTAAGTCACGTTTACATATGACTTATGATTTAAAAAAAGAACTATTTCTATTTGATGTTATGTATCAGGAAATGTTTATATTTATCTGGACGTCATTTTTGACGTAAAACTGTCATTCTTTTGCTAAAAAGCTTCATATTTTGAATACTAAATAAAAGTAACCCATCCGTAGCGAAATTTGAGTAGAATGCATTATTGTCAATTGCTAGCCAACTTCTTTCATTCAGGCCTTTTTGGGGGGTTTCAACAATGTGCGAGTCATCTAATTACAGAGGTAACTTAGGTCAAGACAAAGGGTGTGGTTAAGGTAACGGGCGTGATTTAGGTCAAGGTGAAGCTTAGGGACGTGGTTTAATGTTAATGGACGTGATTAAGGTTAAAGCATGGATTACGGCATAGATGAGAGACATTTTTAGGGGAATTTGGTAAAGGTCAAGGCGCATACCAGTTGGAAATGGTTTATTTTAAATCGATTAACGTGTTTTTGGTAATTAAGTAACATAATATTATGTGACGTGGTTTTTTTTTTACTTCAGGCGTGATTGAGGCCAAGACGTATAATAGGCGGAAAAGAGGTTTATTTCACTTTGTTAATATAACTGAGATACGTGGTTTTGATAACGGACATGTCTAAGGCCAAGGCGTAGACTAACTGAGATACGTAGTTGAGGACGTGTTTAAGGCTAAGGCGTGGGTCAACTGAGATACGTAGTCTTGACAGCGGACGTGTTTAAGGCTAAGGCGTGGGTCAACTGAGATACGTAGTCTTGACAGCGGACGTGTTTAAGGCTAAGGCGTGGGTCAACTGAGATACGTAGTCTTGACAGCGGACGTGTTTAAGGCTAAGGCGTGGGTCAACTGAGATACGTAGTCTTGACAGCGGACGTGTTTAAGGCTAAGGCGTGGGTCAACTGAGATACGTAGTCTTGACAGCGGACATGTCTAAAGCCAAGGCGTAGACTAACTGAGATACGTAGTTTTGATAGCGGACGTGTTTAAGGCCAAGGCGTGGAACAACTGAGATACGTAGTTTTGATAACGGACATGTCTAAGGCCAAGGCGTAGACTAACTGAGATACGTAGTTTAGATAGCGGACGTGTTTAAGGCCAAGGCGTGGAACAACTGAGATACGTAGTCTTGACAGCGGACGTGTTTTATGTCAAGGCGTTGACCAACTGAGATACGTAGTTGAGGACGTGTTTAAGGCTAAGGCGTGGGCCAACTGAGATACGTAGTTTTGACAGCGGACGTGTTTAAGGCCAAGGCGTGGACCAACTGAGATACGTAGTTTTGACAGCGGACGTGTTTAAGGCCAATGCGTGGACCAACTGAGATACGTAGTCTTGACAGCGGACGTGTTTAAGGCCAAGGCGTGGAACAACTGAGATACGTAGTTTTGTCAGCGGACGTGTTTAAGGCCAAGGCGTGGATCAACTGAGATACGTAGTTTTGACAGCTGACGTGTTTAAGGCCAAGGCGTGGAACAACTGAGATACGTAGTTTTGACAGCGGACGTGTTTTATACCACGGCGTGGACCAACTAAGATACGTAGTTTTTACAGCGGACGTATTTTATGCCACGGCGTGAACCAACTGAGGTACGTAGTTTTGATAACGGACGTGTCTTAGGCCAAGGCGTTGACCAACTGAGATACGTAGTTTTGACAGCGGACGTGTTTAAGGCTAAGGCGTGGGCCAACTGAGATACGTAGTTTTGACAGCGGACGTGTTTAAGGCCAAGGCGTCGACCAACTGAGATACGTAGTTTTTACAGCGGACGTGTTTTATGCCACGGCGTGAACCAACTGAGGTACGTAGTTTTGATAACGGGCGTGTCTTAGGCCAAGGCGTGGACCAACTGAGATACGTAGTTTTGACAGCGGACGTGTTTAAGGCCAAGGCGTGGAACAACTGAGATACGTAGTTTTGACAGCGGACGTGTTTAAGGCCAAGGCGTGGACCAACTGAGATACGTAGTTTTGACAGCTGACGTGTTTAAGGCCAAGGCGTGGAAGAACTGAGATACGTAGTTTTGTCAGCGGACGTGTTTTATGCCAAGGCGTGAACCAACTGAGGTACGTAGTTTTGATAACGGGCGTGTCTTAGGCCAAGGCGTGGACCAACTGAGATACGTAGTTTTGACAGTGAACGTGTTTAAGGCCAAGGCGTGGAACAACTGAGATACGTAGTTTTGACAGTGAACGTGTTTAAGGCCAAGGCGTGGAACAACTGAGATACGTAGTTTTGACAGCGGACGTGTTTAAGGCCAAGGCGTGGACCAATTGAGATACGTAGTCTTGACAGCGGACGTGTTTTATGCCAAGGCGTGGACCAACTGAGATACGTAGTTTTGTCAGCGGACGTGTTTAAGGCCAAGGCGTGGACCAATTGAGATACGTAGTCTTGACAGCGGACGTGTTTTATGCCAAGGCGTGGACCAACTGAGATACGTAGTTTTGACAGCGGACGTGTTTTATGCCACGGCGTGAACTAACTGAGATACGTAGTTTTGATAACGGACGTGTCTTAGGCCAAGGCATGGACCATCTTAGATGCGTAGTTTAGATAGCGGACGTGTTTAAGACCAATGCGTGGACCAACTGAGATACGTAGTTTTGACAACGTTTACATAACGGTCGTGTCTTTAGATCTAGGCATAGACTAAGTAAGGGTCGATATTTAGATATCAGACGTATATAAGAAAAGGGGTAGACTTACTGAGAGGCTTAGTTTGGATAGCAGACGTGTATTAGGCAAAGGCTTTATTTAGATAAGGGACATGGTTTGGGTAACGCATATGCTTAACCTTTAGGCGCAGCAGAAATTCGAGACGTGGTTTAATTAACGAGTGTGATTAAGCTCATGTGGACATGGACAAGGGTATGGAGCTCAATGCGCTGCCTAAGAGAGAGGCGCGGTGTATGTAATGAGCGTTATTTTGTCCATTTTAAGAAAAGCCTATATGAGGGACGTGGTTTAGGTTAAGATTGATTGAGCTCAAGACGTAGCCCAAGTGAGGGACGTGGTTATGGTAACGAACGTGGTTGAGCTCAAGGCGTCGCCATTATGAGGGACGTGGTATATGTAACGAGCGTGATTTAGCTCAAGGCGTCGCCTAAGTGAGGGACGTGGTTTAGGTAACGAACGTGGTTAAGCTTACGGCGTCGCCTATATGAGGTTATATGACGTGGTTTAGGTAAACGAGTGTGATTGAGCTCATGGCGTCGCGTAAGTGAAGGACGTGGTTTAGGTAACGAGCGTGATTGAGCTCATGTCGTCGCCTAAGTGAGAGACGTGGTTAAGGTAACGAGCGTGATTGAGCTCAAGGCGGCGCCTAAGTGAGGGACGTGGTTCAGGTAACGAGTCTGATTGAGCTCAAGGCGTCGCCTGATTGAGGGGTGTGGTTAAGGTAACAAGCGTGATTTAGCTCAAGGCGTCACCTACGTGAGGGACGTGGTTAAGGTAACGAGCGTGATTGAGCTTAAGGCGTAGCCGAAGTGAGGGACGTGGTTCAGGTAAAGAGTGTGATTGAGCTCAAGGCGTCGCCTAAGTGAGGGACGTGGTTAAGGTAACGAGCGTGATTGAGCATAAGGCGTAGCCGAAGTGAGGGACGTGGTTCAGGTAAAGAGTGTGATTGAGCTCAAGGCGTCGCCTAAGTGAGGGACGTGGTTAAGGTAACCAGCGTGATTGAGCTCAAGGCGTCGCCTAAGTGAGGGACGTGGTTCAGGTAACGAGTGTGATTGAGCTCAAAACGTCGCCTAAGTGAGGAATGTTGGAATGAGCGGAAGTTTTGCGTTAATGTCTGATGCAGGATGCAGTTTTCATATTTACGTTCGAAAATTGATGTTTTATAGCTATAAGCGGTACTTACACTGTAAGAAAATTAGGTATTAAGGCAGTTTTCCAAAGAATAGAGATCTGTTATATTATGAATTACCTTTTATGACTAAATTTAAGGCATTGATGCCAAAATCAGCTGATATTTAGACAATTTTAAGAGAAAAGTCAAATCTGTGAAGTTGCAGCTTTCACACGCAGCATATTCAAGTGGGAGGGGTGCACGTGGTTAATGTTACATGTTAAATAGTTTCATTTCTATGATATTCTGTATCCACAAAGTCAAATGCACCAATATAAAAAATAAATAGAGCCAATTTTTGCGTTAATGTCTGGGAAACAGTAAAAATAAATTAATTCATGTTTGATATAAAATCAAAATACCCGAAGTGTAAAACCTTAAGTATAATCTGTAAACAAGTGACTTTACCTTGTCACTAGGTACACCGATGAAACACAATCCTACTCATCATTTCTCAAAAGCCAGCAGGCCACGGGTGTGACCGATCTCACTAACCGCCAGCAGTCTGAAGGCCAAGGGGAATAGGGCGGGGACGTTTTTAAATTCTTATACAATGCTTCAAAACTCGTACATTGATCTTATATTGTTGGCTTTGGGTGTCTAAGAATGTGCAAATCATTGTAAACAGCCATTAATCGTCCTTTAAAAAATGCATGGTGACGTTTTAAGTTTCACTTAGATATCTTTTTATCGCATATCATATCGAATTAATGCCTTGCAGCATTGAAAGATATCCTCTGTGTACTGTTTTTATTACTCTTAATAGACAGGAATAAATATTTTATCACTAGTATGACATTTATGTCAAACCCTCCTTTTTTGTTGCATAATGTTTGAAGATAAATAAAGCAATGAAGGTAATCATTCATATAATCTGATTAGGATTTTACACGGAGAAAAATCATGTATCATTCATCGATCCCTATAAATAATGATAAACGAGTATATTAATATTATAGTAATCATGCTTCTTTTCTTTCAAGCAGAATGTTCCTCCTACGAACTATTACAAAGACATCAAAAATGTAAAATTGCAGCAGAAACGCCCATTTAATCAATACTAATGATAGTAAAAATCAAAACGTCTACGTGAAAGGAAACCTCTACCATTTTATGAAACAAAAATATGCATGTTTTTGTGTCCTCGTTAACAAATTTTGTTTAATGGTTTAAAGGGACATTCCCAAGGTTTATGTTGGCAACATTTTTTTCTCAACTTTTTGATATCAGGTTATTCTAGTTACTTTAATGATTGAACATCAAACAGCAAACGACAGTTACTCATCTGAAAATAAATTTGAAAACCCAAGCAAAAACTTATTCAATTTCAAAAAAAAGTACTGGGGCTTTTAGCCAACCCCCCCCCCCCCTATCCCCCTATATCCGGTCACATCTTAGGTAATGGTTAAATGCTGACTGTAACCGTGGACATACAAACATAAATGATTTGATGCGACAAAGTCACATAACTATTTATCATATGTTAGTTCATACTAACACACTCAAACTGTTTTAGTGGTCTACATACTATTGTGTTAACTACCCAACAAGTGAGCCAGCCACTGTTTATATCTACCGGTTCACCTGATTACGGTCAATAACGGCTGACTGCTGATTTACTGGAAAAAAATGTATTAGCAAATTTGAAGTAAACTGCCTTCTCATTGAACAAACAAATATGGTAAGCACCAAGTACTTTAACTATAAACATGTAGCTCTAATTTGAATGATTTGATTTGATTTTATCATTGAATAAAGCATCATCAATTGTGTTGTGATGTCCGACACAAGAACACGTGATCTAGTCCCTTTAACAATACATTAAATTATACAAACATCCAATGTTCTTGGCCTGGTTTTCTTGGCCTACAATAACAGTTCTGTCAAGTCACGGTGAAGCTCGGAGGCAAATATATCTCTTGTATATTCATTGCTGTTATCTTCATGATCAAAAGCATCACCTGGTCAACGATAGCCGCTCACTGACCACTTGTTAACAGGTCACCTGGAAACAACGGTTGATAGATAAGGCCACGCCAAGTTTATCCTATGTTTGGTAGCAGGAACACAACAATGCATGACAAACATCAAGCACAATATAATTGTAGTCCACATAATAGTAGAACCCCGTTGACTCGAACTCGCTTGGCTCGAATTCCTCGTTGGCTCGAACTGAATATAAAGGACCGATTTCTTTATATTGAAGGTAAGAATTCCCGCTTGGTTCGAATTTTTCGAGACTCGATGTGTTTTCGCCGGTCCCTGGGAGTTCAAGCGAACGGGGTTCGATTGTATAGCATACCTGCTTGATATAAAACTTAAAGAGAAAACCACACACGTTCAGGTTCTATTTTTGGAAAAGAGTTTATCTAACATTTACAGATGGTGTGATCCTGTAGTTATGTCGACATTTTCAATGTTGACTTGTGTGTGATATAGCTCGCGACCTAGCAATCAGTATGTCGACATGTACTCTTATTAACTTGATACGTCGACATTATTATTGCGAAATGAGACGTTATAAATCGAAAGTCGACATTGTTTTATGTTATTTTATATTTATTGCATGTATAAATATATAATATACACCAGGCCTGGGGAATAGCGGGGACTTTGACTCGGTCCATCCAACCCAGGATAAAATCCTCGCGCTGCGGGGACAAACTGCTGGTAAAATCCCCGCTAATACCTCCGCACCCCGGGAACATCATAGGTAAGGCCCATTCCCCGCTATTTTCGAGGCAAAAACAAAACCACCGCATTCACCCGGCACTGCAGGGTCACCTGGAAGGTAGAAACACGGCCCATTTTCCCCACTATTCCCGGTATACCCCGGACCCGGCGGGGGGGGGGGGGCTGGTTACAATTGACTGGTGCATTATAGTATGAATAATTACATATCTTAAAAAATATTTTTTTTTGTTTGAATGTTTTTTTCTTTGGATTTCGAAAGCTCTGACATGCAGTAAACATATCTAATCCTAATTGGTATGGCCTGGCCAAGACTGCTTGATCATAACATGTGTATTTTCCTCAACATGACCGTTGTGTTCGAAATCCGCTGATGTTGTACAAAACATGTTATTCAGTGAGTGTTTTGTCTTTGTATATCGCAATATTTTCGAAAGCCTTGACACATGGTAAACATATTTAGTCCTATTTGGCATGGCCTGACCAACAATTATTGATCATAACATGTTTGTTTTCCTCACCATGGCCGCTGTCTCCTCTGACGCTGTATACAAAAATGTTGTTCAGTGGGTGTTTTGTTTTTGTTTATGGACCAAAGAGTTGTTTACTCAATAAGTGTATCGATGCTCTAGCCAAAATTGTTAATTGAAACTCACGGTCGACAATTAGGGTTTCCAAGAGATGGCCAATGTGTAGTAGATACAATTCATGTATTATATTTAATGATAGACAGTAGAATAATTTTATATCTATAATTTTATATATATTCATGGTACGATAAGGGACATGATTTTCAAAATATCTGCAATCTGATGCAATGTTAACACGCCAATAATGTTTTTTTCCTAGCTTTATCATGTTATTATAAAACAGTTGAAACATTATTGTTAGAAAACATGTTATATGTATTATAGGCCGAATGCCTTCACCTCAAGCATATACCCTCCATCACTTTAAGCGTAGACATTTCTTCATTTCAGCGAAAACCATCCTTCATCTTAAGCGTATACCCTCCTTCACTTTAAGTGAAGATCCTTCTTCATTTCAAGCGTAGACCCTCCTTAACCTTATGCGTAGATCCTCCTTCCTTCATCTAAAACGTAGACCCTCCTTCACCTAAAGCGTAGATCCTCCTTCCTTCACCTAAAGCGTAGACCCTGCTTCACTTCAAGCGTATACCCTATATCACCTTGAGCGTACAACCTCCTTCACCTTAAGCGTTGACCGTCCTTCACCTTGAGCATAGACAGTCCTTCACCTTGAGCGTAGACCGTCCTTCACATTGAGCGTAGACCGTCCTTCACCTTGAGCGTAGACCGTCCTTCACCTTGAGCATAGACCGTCCTTCACCTTGAGCATAGGCCTTCCTTCATCTTAAGCGTTGACCGTCCTTCACCTTGAGCATAGACCATCCTTCACCTTAAGCGTAGACCGTCCTTCACCATGAGCATAAACCGTCCTTCACATTGAGCGCAGACCGTCCTTCACCTTAAGCGTAGACCGTCATTCACCTTAAGCGTAGACCGTCCTTCACCTTAAGCATAGACCGTCCTTCACCTTGAGCATAGACCGTCCTTCATCTTGAGCATAGACCGTCCTTCACATTGAGCGTAGACCCTCCTTCACCTTAAGCGTAGACCTTCCTTCACCTTAAGCGTAGACCGTCCTTCACCTTGAGCGTAGACCGTTCTTCACATTGAGCGTAGACTCTCCTCCACCTTAAGCGTAGATCCTCCTTCATCTTAAGCATTAACCGTCCTTCGACTTGAGCGTAGACCGTCCTTCACCTTAAGTGTAGACCGTCCTTCTCCTTGAATGTAGACCGTCCTTCACCTTAAGCGTAAACCGTCATTCACTTGAAGCGTAGACCGTCCTTCACCTTAAGCTTAGACCGTCCTTCACCTTGAGCGTAGACCCTCCTTCATCTTAAGCGTAGACCGTCCTTCATCTTGAGCGTAGACCCTCCTTAACCTTAAGTGTAGACCCTCCTTCACCTTAAGCGTAAACCGTCATTCACCTGAAGCGTAGACCGTCCTTCACCTTAAGCTTAGACCGTCCTTCACCTTGAGCGTAGACCCTCCTTCACCTTAAGCGTACACCGTCCTTCACATTGAGCGTAGACCCTCCTTCACCTTGAGCGTAGACTGTCCTTCACCTTGAACGTAGACCCTCCTTCAGCTTGAGCGTAAACCGTCCTTCACCTTGAACGTAGACCCCTCTTCACCTTGAGAGTAGACCGTCCTTCACCTTGAGCGGAGAACCTCCTTCACCTTGAGCGTAGACCGTCCTTCACCTTGAGCGTAGACCGTCCTTCACCTTAAGGGTAGACCGTCCTTCACCTAAAGCGTAGACCATCCTTCACCTTGAGCGTAGACCGTCCTTCACCTTAAGGGTAGACCGTCCTTCACCTAAAGCGTAGACCGTCCTTCACCTAAAGCGTAGACCGTCCTTCACCCTGAGCGTAGACCGTCCTTCACCTTAAGGGTAGAAACTCCTTCAACTTAATCGTAAATCGTAGTGCCTCCTTCGACTGAAGGAAGTTCATCCGTTATTCGTTAGGAGATTAAGTTGGTAACATCATAATTATATATGTTTAAACATTTGAAATCAAGTGTACAAGACGATATGTATGAAACATATATCTGTTAGAAATACTTCTTTAAGGCCGTATCAGGATAAACCTAAAATAGGTTTTCCTCCTCACAGAACGTCACCGGGAATTCTCCTTTAAGACCATACAAGGGTGTACATATCTCTTTTTCAAATACCTATCGCACTTGCTCTTTTTTATTAGCATGCCTTTATGGGATGTCTTTTTTTACTTTATTTATCTTTACCATAATTATTTGTTTATACGTTTGTTTATCTCCTTAAAAGACACAGTTTATGTCCTACTTGAAATTCCCGGCCAGATGTTTGAAATATTTGCGAAGACATTGACGCGGTGATACGATGTAGTGTCAATCGTAACAATTCGGCCATCTCCGGCAAGCTTCGAGACAATTCTGTTTGATAGTGGCCGAGGTGTTCCGATTGCCCGTACCAGAGTACCCGGAAGATCCCGGAGCCCAATATTAAATATGAAAGGTCGTTAGGTAAAATATTCATCTTGGCTTGCTTGCTGACATTGCATTTTGCGAGCTTACATTAACTAGTTATTGCCGTGACCAACCATTGATTTGAAGTATTCTGTATTTCATTGATGTGGGCCCATTGGGCTATGACCTTTAAGTACTTGAAATAAAATATAAGCAACTGTGATACTATCTTACTTCCCAAGATGACCACAGACATTTCAAAAGTGTTTGATGTCATGTCATTACGTAGTGTCAAAACCATTGGGGCTGTTTTTGACATTAGAGGATGCGCAACCTTGCACGTGCGCCCATTTCCAAAAAAAAAACACCAAAGATGTTTATGGTGATGAAAGTTTACGGGTCCTTTCCCAAAAAAAATGCATACTGTTATACAATATTGAAATATTTTTCCAATGTTGATATACAAAAGTTTACATTTGACCATTTAAGGGTATCGAATACGCCCTTCTCCCCCCCTCCCCAACCCCCTACTGCTGCTACTGGACTGGTATTCAATATTCAACTGAAGTTAATATTATGGCCATACATTATTGACTTCATTTACTCCATTGTTCAGTTATTAATAACGAGTAATCCGATTAGCTACACCGTTCTAAGATCCAATTAAGACCAACATTGAATACCAGCACAGATATGCACGTTAACAACCTGAAGTTATTAATCTTATGGTCATACACTATTGACTTCATTCACTCAATGGTCAGTTATTAATAACAAGTAATCCGATTAGCTACATCTTTCTTAGATCCAATTAAGATCAACATTGAATACCAGCCCAGATAATTATGTTAACAAGCTGTAATATTTACCTTAACCATACAAAAATCATCAAAGACGTACGCTACCTATCCCGAGTACTTCATTTCCGTCTCTGATGGTCTGGATTGTGTTAAAAATGTCATGATATGTACCATCATGAAAATGCTTCACAAGTTTGAAATTCCTGTGGCCTAGGCGGTACCTACTTTAGCCTTCTGATTGTTTTCCTTTGCGCGTGAAGATATAAATCTTTCACTGAATCTTTTTATTGCTGTACTTGTGTTTAAAGCACTTTCTTCCTTGTTTAAACATAAGTAATTTGATAAGCGTGATCCTCGCCGTTTTAAATATTCTTATTTATCACGAAACATTAGATATCTGTGACTGAAGAGTACATTTAGAAAATTCAAGGTTACAGTGATTGGGTCTTATCTAATAATTATGAAAGCCAATACGAAGCTGTTTGTTATGTGCACGTAAAGTAGGTCTAGGTATTCACGTAAGCAACCATTAAAGAAACTCTCTCACATATTCTCAACTTTTGAGAAAAATGTGTTTCTGGCCTGAGTGCAAGTACAGTCGAACCCCGTTGGCTCGAAATCGATTGGCTCGAATTCATTGATGCCTCGAACTATATGTAAAGGACCGATTTCTATATACTGAAGGTAAGCATTCTCGCTTGGCTCGAATTTTCGAAGACTCGAGGTATTTTCGACGGTTCCTGGGAGTTCGAGCCAACGGGGTTCGACTGTATTGCAAAAAATACATTTGCATTTAACAGTAGAAGTAAAGCTAAGCTACTGAAATATTGCACAATGCATATACAGGGTGAGTAATCACGTGACTTTAAGGGGTTTTCACATTGGTCACCACGGGTCACAACCAATGTAAACAAAGAAGTAAGTGACGTTAACTTTTAAATAAACTTTTTTGGCAGAAAAGATACGAAAACATTTCTTAGTCTATAAAAGACTATGTTTTTTCTGCTAACCTATGTTTTTTCTGCTAATACATGTGTGAACTTTTCTAGATATGCTTTTATTTCATTTCAGTATTGCATCGTTTTACCTTTATTCCGCAAATTGAAATTTTGGCCAAGAATTGCATCATTGAAATACAAGCATATCTATAATATTTCAGAATCTTTAAGACACGTAATGCACATCTATGAAAGAGTCCGTTTAAAATAATGCAAGAAAAAACCTGTCTTCCGCCTTCCAAACTGTACAGATGCCATAGGCGACTTTTGAAATCAAAACAGATGTAACGAATTAAACATAAAGTACCCCTGGCAGCCGTACTCTCAGTAATGAGTTGCTGAACAAAGATATGAGGAAAACTCTGAGATAATCTATGGATTTTCAGAGTTGATAAAAATTCTCATATAGATAAAAGTCGTATTAAAGATGGTCTGTAATGACTAATGAAGATAGGCCGACAAACGGCTGTGTATCAGAATTTCTAATGCATTCACGTACGTCTCGTAATAGGCCAGGAATTTACCATTCAGTAAACATTTTGAATCATTTTCTTCAAAGAGCATTTCCGTCTTTTTTTTTTTTTTTATGGTTTCGGTGTGTGAAATTTTCCAATTAAAACCAGAACCGTTTTTAAACGTGAAGAGCTAAAAAAACGCCAATTCCATCATGTATGGTTTTTAAAATTAGCCCAAATGACGTTTTTCATTAATATAATCGAAAGGATGAACTATATATGGGTAAGAAAATCGTATTAAGCGTGTTATTGGAATAGCCAATTACAAAAAAACCGAACTTGAAAAAGGAATTCTTTATTTATTTGTGAACCTGAAATAGGCTTACTCATTCATGCAATCCTTTTATGGTAATCGACGCATTTTAAATTCTCCATCTCATACAAACATTCAAATACGGGTTAAACCCAGTTCTGAGCGTTAAGCGGCTTTCTTAAATGTTAAAAACATTTAACCATTTTGAAAACAAAGTAGAACCCACTATCCAGTCGTCTCGAATTCGCATCAGCGACGGCGTAAAATGCAATTGACATTTCCCAAGTTCTTTCACAAAACGATGATTTAATCCACAATAATAAGGTGTAGGAGTAAGATCTGAAGAAAAAGATAATCGAATCCACACAGGGTTCCAAAAATAGTAAGACCCGTTCCATATGTGGATCTAACGCGTTATTCATAGTTCCCTTGGTATGCGTGCGTGCCAATTATACGGGCTTGATGGCACTGAATGTCACATCGATGTAAGTATTATGCATAATTGAGTTGTCGTTATGGGACTTTGGGCTCTGTTTAGCTAACATAACAATCGTTAAGGTGCAAATAGCCAGCTGAATTGCAGACGCCACGCCGGTTTCTTAGAATTTAAAAAGGCCACAGTTACCCCGAGAAAAGTTTTATGCTAGTATTCATATAAATGAATAGCTAAATATCTACTTCTAAATCGTTTAATTCCGTGATTGTTCGTGAATGTATCGTAAGAAGGCTCAACTTAACATTAGTAAACTCGGTACACATAACAATCACAAATTTCCGTTTAAGGACATTATATAATTATGCAGTTGTCATTACCAGCCAAGGCAACATTGTCTCATTTATTGAATAAATGACGTAGGTTAGAATACATCAATACCATATTAAGTCATGGTTGTTGGAAATCCATATCTTCATTATAAGAATTGTTCCAATTTGTCATAAATTGTTGGTCTATTATACATTATCGATTAAACAAGAGTCATCTTTCACTTTCAGATTACAAATTCCTAATGTACTTCAAGTACGTAAGCTATATCATAAAACAACTATTTCTATTTCAATCCTATAAATCAGTCATACTTTCATGTAATTTTAAAATTCTTGAATGAAATTGCGTTTACCATTTTTTTCTCACAAATCATTTCTCTTCAGAAATATTTTTGACTCATCCTTTCGCTTATCAGCACTAATGATCTTAAGGCAGGATGTTTTGCAACGAGCTTTACCTCTGATGTAACATCTGTTTTCCCGACTTGAAATAATAATCTCAGACGCACAAAGCAAAATAACTCGGCTTTTTCTAACATAAAACAGATCTCAAATAAGCTAAATATAACATCGTAGTAAAGTAGTAGAATACTTGACCTCAGTGCGAAATTATCTTCGTGTCAAATGATTCTGATTGGCTACCATCGCTCCACCTATCAAGAAACCGACCAATCAACATTGAGAAGGTTGTTTTTAACCCCGTGACGTAAAATGTTCACGCCATATTTGGAAGAAACCTTGAATTAACTCAAGTTCGTTGTAACATAAACATTGTTACGCGGTATTTACAATCGCTGGAATACCACGCGATTGACGAACCGTGTTAGCCCTATTACGGGATAAAGGTATATATTAACCTGCTATGAACAGATCTTCGTCATTATTCAATATACTGCATACAGCAAACAAAGTGTCTCTGACTCTGCTTCTGTACATATTTCAGACGAGTGATATATTTCTTAGTGCGGACGGTCAAATATTGAAATAATATTACTAAAAATATTATAACTGGAAATATATTCACAATAATTATTTTTTACATTATAATTCAAAACTTTATAATCGCTGGTCATAGAGTTAAATACCAGTTGAAAAAGGCCAGCAACTATTTTAAGTGTGGGAATAACTAATTTTGTGCACTTAAACCTGGACTTATATTATCTGAATAAAAAGTAAGACATTGATGTTTTACATTTCAAAGACAGCACAAAATGTATGTTGAATACTGCTACAGTTTTCTATGCGGATGTACTGTTCTAGCGGTAAGTTCGTTATTCTTTTTATCATATTTTTCTATAAAATTAGCATTTGGTATGCTGTCCAAAATCGAATATAAAAAATAATGAGGATGAGAGAGGTTTATTTGGTATTGATGCCTGTATCTTTAGAAGAAGTCGTGGGCTCGATCCCCACTCAAGGGAACTTTTTCATGGCCTATCGAAATTCGAAAAAAAATTATACCATGGAAATGGAACCAATTCATGATTCTTTTAGCTTTTTTCACAATCGAGCTTAAAGATATTAGTATTATTAACTAAATGACAAAAAGGGTCTCTTTGTAAACGAAAGCAGTCTGATAAGCCATTTAAACAATTTATGGACATGTTTACGATATAATTATGTATTAATTTTGTATTTACTTGTGATTATATCAGTATTGTTTTAATGGTATTTACATTCATATCTTCTCAGAATGAAAGTGATATCAAGCCCATGTTAATGGACAAACAAATACTATTGTTAGATATAGTTTGCGAATAACGACGATAACGTGTACGTGTCTGTGTAGATATACGTATACGTAACAATAGAGTAAAAAAGTCGTTTGCGAAATTCAATTTCAACATTGTACGTGTCCGCTAGCTAATAATCGCCTGTGTTTTCCTTGTGCAAACTTAAGTGACGTGCTAAACGTGTGCTAAAAACACACATCTTGACGACGTAGTGCACAACAAGTAAAAGGCACGTGCACGTACTCGTACAATAACGCAACTGTTTTTCGCAACTTCCCGTCTGTAAAATAATGACAAAACGATTCACTTTAATATCAGAGAACAATTTATCATTAAACACTTATTGTGTTTGACATCCGTTATCATTTTATCAAAGTACAAATAATGCGAAACTGATACGCGGATAAAACTCTAAACTTAACAAATACTACAGGTGGTATTTAGTAGGACTCAAATGTGACGTATGAAATATTTGCGTTTAATGCTGCTTTTCAATCGAAATATTTTGTAAATATTTTGTCAACTTTAATTCGGCACTGTGGCACACTTAGCGAGATATCTTATTTGCATTAAACCGATAAATTATAACCCCTCTCATACTCTGACACTTTGGTACAGTACAGCAAATATTTTGAATAGCTAAAACATTTTAACACAGTTGGTATACAATTCGGTAGTGAAATCTCTTAAGGGACTTAAGAAACTACCTATTTGTCAAGTTTAATTTACGACATGCCTGTAAAATACCTTAAAGCACTTCCCCGTTTTAAGTTACGAAAAATAACATCGCGTCTCTGAAATTCGACGGCTATCAGACAACTCGTTGATTGCGTCGACGTTTACGTTTGAAATACTCGATAAGACATAAATTATTTTGTTTCTTAAACAGTATTGTCTTGGAGATATGAACAAAATTAGATTATAAAAAAGCGCTTTAAAAATCATTAGAAAACGTCAGAACGATGCTACCATTTTGTCTTTATCCACTGGAAAAAGGTTCGATTTTGTCTCTCAGGCCAGAAAGTCGTTGCTTCTCCGCTTTCTATATTGATGGGTTTAAAGATAGCTATAACAGACACCCCACCACTGGTTAAGATGTGTTTAAGCAGCAATAATTTTCCTATACAATGAAATGGCAATACATTGTATACTTTCATAAAATGGTAATAAGTTACCTACTTCCATGAAACGATTATTATAATTAATAGTTCAATGAACTGGTAAGCATTGTACATTTCAAATGAATTGGCAATATATTGTTAACTTCAATAAAATGGTAGTGTATTGTTAACTTTAATAAAAAGGCAAATTCGATATTATTTTATATTCTGCCTTTTAATATAGTAATAGTAATGCACCAGTCCGTTGTAACCACGGCCCCCAGGTCCCGGGGAACAGCGGGGACTTTGTCTTTCGGGCCGGCCAAGCCCGGGTCAAATCACCGCCCTGCGGGGAAGAACTGCTGGTAAAATCCCTGCCAAATGCCCCCGCACCCCATGGACCCTAAGTAAGGCCCAATCCCCGCTATTTTTGGTGCGAAGACAAAACCACCGCATTCACCCGGCACTGCGAGGCCATGTGGAAGGTAAAACACCCATTTCCCCGGCTATCCCCGGTATACCCCGGACCTGGGTGTGTGTGGATACAATTGACTGGTGCATAAATACATACGAATATACGCAAATAGAATTCCCCCTTTTCTGCTTAAAGTAACGCTGACAGCAATACGTAAGACTAATTGAATCAAACTGGAACCATCAATACAATGTATCGATAGACGATAGCCAAAAGATGATATCTGCTTCTTAATTTAATATCTCTTACACCATTTTTTTGCGTTCACCCCCTCGGTATGTCACTTTTTTGAATAGCCCATTATTAAGGCGAGGACATCTTTTGTAATCCAAAAATTTAATATGAGTCTACAGATTTTGAGACCTAGGTTGGCATCGAAGAAGAACCGTCTTTAATAGTCTTTGATACATAAGGTCACAAACGCGAGACAGATAAAACTCTGATATCTAGTCTTCTCTTGTCAAACAATCGCTGACAAGCAATCAACATGCCTATTATTTCCGTGTGTTAACTTGTATCGCTTTATCAAGATATTTCAGTTATTCAGACGAGTTTTAAATGCAAAAGTGAGCATAACATACCCCCTACCGAAGTGCATTGTATGTTATCAATGCTGAAATGGTATCATCGTGCTTACGTTTTTTGTGGAGTGCGGACCTCTTTGACATTTAAAAATACCACTGGCATTGCAGCATACCCCAGTAGCGTGCTTTTCGTGTGGCAAGGTCGCTTGAGATGTATCAAAGTGGCTTGTTTTTGAAATCACAACCGCTCTCGTATTCAAAATGTGTTGAATAACACCATTTCAGGACAATAGCGAAGGCATAAACGTCACTTCATGTTTATCTTGAAATACGTACTTTTTCATTCAAGGTTACATTTCTAATTTATAAGTGTGTATGCGCACTAAATCATATGAAACATTTACATTTCTCAAAGGAATGTAGCCATTAATTGTCTTAGTGACTGCAGACGTTGACCGTAAAATCCCGCGTTCACAATCATTTTGAGCTCCCATACGCTCTGACGAGGGCGTTTCCCCATGCCTTCTATTTGCGTACCGAGTACCAATTAATTTTCTATCCGAACCCAAATTCTATTTCACTATACTACCAAATAATGCCAAATATTGAGATTTCTGCGTACCGCGCCCTACCAATTTGAGGACCCGATAACTCCTCTAAATTTCCCTGCATACTGCATACCAAATCGGTGTAGGGTTGGGCGGAGGGGGGGGGGGGTACACTCCTCTCACGTTTTGAGTCTATGTTTCGAACTCATAACAGAACACTGCACTCTTTAATTTAACTGATAACTTGCTACGAAAGAGGGTTGATAGCGAAACTTGACAAAACCCGGTGAATATGGCAAAAACACATTCTTTCGTAGCCAGGAATATCAGTGACAATATTTACAGCACATTTCGTAAGAGTGCAATTTTTAACCGTAAATCAAATTGCAACTGCATCTGGTGACTGCATTCACGTTTTTTGTACCTAGCGTTACCGTAAGCGGTACAAACGTATACACCAGATGATACGTTGTACGGCTAAAGCGTGGACATGGCCGTTAACGTAAGCGTCAACGTCAATAAATCAACGTTCACGGCGCCGTTAACAAAGGTGACGTTCTGTTAAGGCTTACAGATAGCTTTCGGGGTAATTATAGTTAGCCTGCATTCGTATAAATAATTATGTTTTCACATGCGAATGTAAACAAATATCACTCTAAAAGGTAGTAGTTTCATAACAGAAGAAAATTATTAAAGAGGCTCGCTCACAGATTTTATGCTGGCAACGATTTATTTTTAAACTTGAGAAATATAACTTGCTATTATGAATAATAAAAAATCTGCAACTTAAGGGTACTCATTTAAAGACGCACTCTTACTCCCAAATAAGAATTATCAAAATTAATAATATTGTTTTAATATTCCAAAAAGTATGAATAAATGTCAAACACAATGGTTTTTATGAAGGATACCGAGTTTTATTTGAAAGATATGAGCATAAAAGGTTTTTCTACGTTATGAGACTATAGTAGACCACAGTAAATCTTTTAGCATTCACCAATCATTTAATAATTTTGCGATTTCTGCTATTTAATTCATGGTTACAATCTTGTTATCAGTAGTTAATATTATTCATAAATACATTACTTAGTAAGTAGTTAAAGGTTTATCAGTCAAAGTTTATGTTTGTTATACATGTGTATGTATTGATTTTGAATAAGAGTGTTACTTTAAACATTATTTTGTAATCCAAGCGTGCAATAAATCATTGTTCTGTAGCGTTACTAAAGCTTTTACACTTGTTAAATATGCATTAACAATATATCAATATTTTCATCTTTCGGTGATGTTTTCTCATTGAATCAAACGACTATTTTCACATTATTTATTAGAAATACAATTTATTGTCGTTCTGTTTCGTTTTATTATATTGTATTTACGGAATGCTAAAATTGTTTGCTATTTCATTTTTTTGTGTCTGTTACCATATAAGGTAATCGAACATTTAATATGATGTGACTAAAGTATAGCAATATATCATATTTAATGATACGACTTCTCTATTAAAGGGACTCGCTCAATGTTTTATAGAGTAATACATTTAAAACAAATTCTTGCTGATACGCCAATGATAAGACATCATCAAAAATATACTGGAGCTTTGTTGTTAACAATTCTCTATACAGTATGACCGAGAAAACGTTATTTTGCCAAAAGCTATAGTAATGCTATTTAAAATTGAATGACTTTTAGGGGCGTAGATATCTCTCTATTCATGTGGAATTTTAATTGTGCTAAGGGGGTCCAGGGACATGCCCCCCCCCACCGTCGGAAATTTTGAAACCCATGGTGAATTCTGGGTGTTCTGAGGTGCTTTATTTAGTACTGGAAACAATTTTAGGATCATGTAGTCAAGTACGCATACTGCAACGATGGCTGATTTTATTTTGTCAGAATCAAGTGGATTTAGCCACGTACTCGCGTATAGGCAGCTATACGCCTCAGTTTTAAAGCTTGGATTAACAAAATTCTGTCCAAATGAGTTTCTGCAAGTTGTTTGGTGTTTGTTCATAAAAGAAAGTGAAAAACTCATCTCGAACAAATAAAAAAAACATACATAAAATCGATGACCGAGTCACTTTAAATCACAAAAATGGGCGACCTACGCAAGGTCATTTTATCAAGCACGAATAGTAAAACCTAATCGTACCATCAGTATGAAGATGTCAATAAAACTTAGTCTTAAAAGAAAACGTAAACATTCTTTTTGACAAAACTGCCGAGTCATGTTCGCTTGTTATCATTATTTTGCCAACTCGCTCGCATCATTTTAACAAATTGGTTTATTATTGGCCACCCATCGTATTTCCAAATCAAATGAAAATATTTCACCATCGCGTTTGTCATAAAATGATTAAGTAAACTGAAGCAGAAAAAAAACAACGTCGATTAACATATTCAGCACTTGACTATATATAAATTAAGTAAGTTAATCTTATAATAATTGGGCCCATACACGAGATGATTTGAAAATTACAATAGGTCTAGGCGTATTGCATAAATAATTTGGAATAATTCTATATAGTTAGGCGTATTGCATCAGATTATTTGGAATAATTGAAAAAAACGTTAGGCGTATCCCATAAGATTATTTGAAGTATTAATCCCACTTAACGAGAGGGTTGAGAAACACGACGGGCACTTGTAGGTATGTGACACGTACACTTGTCATCATCGTTGTCGTCGTCGTCATCATCATCAGCAGCAGCAACAGCAGCAACAGCACCACCACCACCATCATCATCATCATCATCATCGTCATCGTCGTCGTCACCACCACCACCACCACCACCACCATCATCATCATCATCATCATCATCATCAATATCATCATCATCATCATCATCATCATCATCATCATCATCATCATCATAAATATCATCATTTTCATCATAATGATGGTCGTCGTCGTCGTCATCGTCACCACTACAACCACCACCACCACCACCACCACCACCATCATCATCATCATCATCATCATCATCATCATCATCATCATCATCATCATCATCACTGTATGTTGTTGGGCTTTTTTTACAACTGAGTGCCACCGAATATTTGGCATACCAATCGTGTGTACGGGCTGCACGACTTGTACTTGATAAGTTCCATTTCGATAGCGTACTTTCCATAATCGCCTTTTGAATTCCGATCAATTGGGAATTTCAATGATAAACATCACGGGGTGAAATTTCTTTAAGGTACCTTGTGAAGTATTTTGGGGGCTTTCAAATACCTATCTCAGTTGAAAAACAGCTGTGAGCTTGAGGTGGTTATGTAACGAACGCCAGATCGGAATATTTTGGGCATTCCGGCTGTGATTTATGTTTTCAATACATCAGGATTATGAATATAAATTATGGAAACATTTCAACAGGTTTGCTTATTTTGGCTCATAAAAAAAGGTTATTGGGTATAACGCATTCATTGATATATTTTCAACTTATTTATTCGATTAATCGGCCAATGTTTCCAATTCCCCATAATTTTGTTTTAATAAGCTAACAACGTTGTACACAGTATTCTTGTTGACTTTCAAATCTTAATTGCTCTGAGAGTTTCATGCACACAGTTGTGATCTGCAGTATAAATACTGAAATAACTGATTCTGCTGTGCTAATAACACTTCATTTTTGAAAACATTATTATAGTTGACCTTTAAACCACTTATGCATTCCTTTCAATATAACGATAAAAAATTTAAGAAAACAATTTAAGTTAGGAAATGATTTAAGATTCTTTAAGAAAACGGCCTCTGAACTATATATTTATATACATATTTAAGTGAGATAGTCTTTAGTCGAACCCCGTTGGCTCGAACTCCAAGGGACAGGCAAGAATACCTCGAGCCTCGAAAATTCGAGCCAAGCGGGAATGCTTATCTTCAGTATGAAGAAATCGGTCCTTTACATCTAGTTCGAGCCAACGAGGAGCTCGAGCCAAGCAAGTTCGAGCCAACGGAAATATGTTTTGATCAATAAAACAGAAAAACACAGCTATCATTTTTTTAAAGAAGGAACACCCACACGTTGGGTAAACAAAACTTCCCCGGCATGAGTTCATAAAATGATATTGTTAAATACCTTATTAGGCCTACATTTTGCGACATAATTGAGTCAAAAAATATCACTTAACACTTAAGTTAATAGGAACAATATATCACGGTTTTGTTCCAGAAATAAAATATTTTGTCGTCGTCATTCGTCCACTTAACGCAAGATGTATCGATTAACAAGACACAAACAACTTAAGTATTTGCTAAACCAGAGATGATTAGCGCCTATCAAAACCTATCGAAACACACAATCGGTGATTCATGAGAAGACCACGACAGCAAGTGTGGTCTTGGAAAAAATATATTGTCTAAAAACAGCATTATTGTGGTGATCATGATTCAACTAAGAAAAAAAATCAGAAAAACCACGATGTTTAATTGACTCGTAGTGTATACAAATAAAAAGGAGGAAGTCGAATCAATTTCGATTAAAAAATATATGCATTTTTAAAAGAAATTTTTTTTTTTATTTTCTTAAACCTTGATATGCATGGACCTTACGGTAATTGAAGGTTTCATTTGACACCTCTTTTGTTGCGAGGAATGGCGCCGCTAGGTCCTGAAAGTCAAAAATGGCATATTGAAGCCGACAGTCAAGTTTTTTTACGACTTTCAGGACCTCAATACTTAATTTACAACAAATACAAGTAGTGTTTTGCAACCTCTCACATACAAGAAGTGCTTTGCAACCGGCATATACAAGTAGTGTTTTAAAACCTCTCACATACAAGAAGTGCTTTGCAACCGGCATATACAAGTAGTGTTTTAAAACCTCTCACATACAAGAAGTGCTTTGCAACCGGCATATACAAGTGGTGTTTTGCAACCTCTCACATACAAGAAGTGCTTTGTAACCAGCATATACAAGTGGTGTTTTGCAACCTCTCACATACAAGAAGTGCTTTGCAACCAGCATATACAAGTAGTGTTTTGCAACCTCTCACATACAAGAAGTGCTTTGCAACCGGCATATACAAGTGGTGTTTTGCAACCTCTCACATACAAGAAGTGCTTTGCAACCAGCATATACAAGTAGTGTTTTGCAACCTCTCACATACAAGAAGTGCTTTGCAACCAACATATACAAGTAGTGTTTTGCAACCTCTCACATACAAGAAGTGCTTTGCAACCAGCATATACAAGTAGTGTTTTGCAACCTCTCACATACAAGAAGTGCTTTGCAACCAGCATATACAAGTAGTGTTTTGCAACCTCTCACATACAAGAAGTGCTTTGCAACCAGCATATACAAGTAGTGTTTTGCAACCTCTCACATACAAGAAGTGCTTTGCAACCAGCATATACAAGTGGTGTTTTGCAACCTCTCACATACAAGAAGTGCTTTGCAACCAGCATATACAAGTGGTGTTTTGCAACCTCTCACATACAAGAAGTGCTTTGCAACCAGCATATACAAGTAGTGTTTTGCAACCTCTCACATACAAGAAGTGCTTTGCAACCAGCATATACAAGTAGTGTTTTAAAACCTCTCACATACAACTTTATTTTATAAAATTTCACATACAAGTAGTTTACAACACGTACACGAAGTTTGTTACAACCTCTCACATGCTAGATATACTATGCAACCAACCATATACAAGTAGTGTTTTACGACCAACCATATACAAGTAGTGTTTTACGACCAACCATATACAATTAGTGTTTTACAACCAGCCATATACAAGTAGTATTTTACGACCAACCATATACAAGTAGTGTTTATCGACCAACTGTAAACAATTAGTGTTTTACGACCAACCATATACAAGTAGTGTTTAACGACCAACCGTATACAATTAGTGTTTTACAACCAGCCATATACAAGTAGTATTTTACGACCAACCATATACAAGTAGTGTTTGAGAACCAGCCATATATAAGTAGTGTTTTACGACCAACCATAAACAATTAGTGTTTTATGTCCAACCATATACAAGTAGTGTTTTACGACCAACCATATACAAGTAGTGTTTTACGACCAACCATATACAAGTAGTGTTTTGCAACCAACCATATACAAAAAGTGCCAGTTTTTCAACCCACCATATACAAGTAGTGTTTTACGACCAACCATAAACAATTAGTGTTTTACGTCCAACCATATACAAGTAGTGTTTTACGACCAACCATATACAAGTAGTGTTTTACGACCAACCATATACAAGTAGTGTTTGACAACCAATTTAATAGTATTCACTTAAATATAATCGTTTATTCAACCAAAAAGCCAATGTTATTTCATAATGAAATAATGACAGCTACGAGCGACCGAGCTAGAATTCTGCCATGCTGCAAATTAACATCTTGAGTTATTACATGCACTGTAAATGGTTAGAATAGTTTCACATGACACATTAACACACGCTGTCAGTTTTAATCCCCATCAACAAAATTGCTAGATTTATTAACCAGAATAGATGAAATTATTGCAGTTTTAATTAAAACTAAAGTGTGGTTAAACTAAATACGGTGTTGCTGTCTAAACTTTAGGGACAGGCTCTTATGATTACGTCTTTTTTGTCTTAAGTGTTTTGTTTGAGAATATGTCATCTTGTTGAAATATGTCTATTAAAAGACATAGCTTATGTTAAGAATTTGTCACATACCTGAGACAAGAGTGGTTGCAAAACATTACTTGTACGTATGCGTGTACGTGTGGGCTACTTTTTGTTCACTACGTCATCCAGGTATGTGTACGTGTCAGCTACTTTTTGTTCACTACGTCATCCAGGTATGTGTACGTGTGGGCTACTTTTTTGTGCACTACGTCACCCAGTCATGTGAGCATTGTACACGTTTAGAATGACATGTATGGAAACACAAGAAAAGCGATTTATGAGAATATCTGCAAACCTTCAAGTTCACGTTGTTTCAAGTGGAATTTTGCGAAATACTTTTTGAACTTCAACTTTGACGTTTGCATAGCTACATGTCCACGTGTCACTTCAATAATTTATCTTTAAGTGTTTTAGTGGTCTACATCATATTGTGTAAACCAACTTAGTGGGCCAGCCACTGATTTTATCTACCGATTCACCTGATTACAATCAATTATGGCTGACTTTTAATTTACTGAAATACATATTTTACAAAGCTTGAGAATTTTATAGAATTTTTATTCGACAAAATAAAATTTTGACCACTAATAACAATAAAAACTCATCACGGTTCTACCTAGAATGCTGAACGTTTGGTTAATATTTTAAACACTTGCTAGTGGCCATGAGCCCATCTGTATATTGTAGGTAAGTACGTGTTAATTTGACTTGTCAGGTGAACCAGACTCAACTCTTTTATCAGCAGTCCGGTATCTCTGAACTAATGAACTACTATTTACATGAAATAGTTTTCATTTTTGAAATGTGTCAAATGCCACATTTTATTGTTTAAATATTTACCTTGATTTCCATGAATGAACTCAGATGTTTGTAAATAATGGCTCTCAGATTACTTTAATATAGATGCAGCTCGCTTAATCGTACAATTGACATAGTTAACAGACACCACGATAAGTTGTTATGGTATGTAATAAAGTTGCCAAATAGCGATATATCGTTTCATTAACCATTATGATATACTTATAGTATTATAAAACGGTACTTACATTTTGGTATGCAAGCATAAAATAGTTATACTGTCATTATTTAGTTAAGCGTTATAAAATTTTATATTCAGAGATAAATGATTATTGTTGTCATTTTAACTATGTTCTTTACATAATATTATTAAAGGTCAAATAAGAGAACGCTAAGCCAGGGGTGGTATTTAATATGCAGCTTAAGTTAATCTTATGGTCAAACACCATTGACTTCATTTACTGTTTTGGTCAGTTATAAATAACAAGCAATCCGATTAGTTATATCGTTGTTATAAGACCAATATTGAATACCAAATGAGGTTAATATGTTAATAAGATAATTTCACTTTACTCAGATCTTTTCTAAAAAAAAAAATATTAAGAAATTAACGCCACTTACTTGTTTGTTTACATCGGTTGCGACCCGTGTTGACCAAAGTGAAAACCCCTTTGAAGTCACGTGTTTCCCCACGTGATGCTTCTCTGTGAGCATTGGAAAAATAAAACGTATAGCGTCGTTTTTCAGCGATTTTTTTTCTTTGATAAAAGACACCTTTTGATTTACAGGAGAACCCAATGTGACGTCACAAAACAGATTGTAAGACTGTAATAGCGTGTATACTCATACAATTTAATATATCTCAATCTCTTTCAGTGTGCCTTAGCGAGTCACGTGTTCAGTAATTCCATCTTGGAAACAGCGGAAGATTTGAACCGGAAACAGACGTTGAAGTGTAACAATCCCTGCCCTTTCGGCTTTAAGTCGGATGTAGAAGGGGAGCTCATGTGTGAATGTTTCGACCCATGCTCAGTAAGTGTTTGCTTAAACTCATATGTTATTTTTTTTCTTATACTACTATTATTGTTAGTTTGTAATTAGAGTATTTTAATAGTTGTCATTGTTCTGTTAGTAAGTTGTTATCAAGTCACAGTATTACAATTCATCATCGAATGTCAGTTAGTCATTTTCTATAGTGTTAGTAAGTCGTTGTCGTATGTAAGCGATCCATATTGTCGCATCTAAGTAAGCCATTGTCGTATGTAAGTGAACCATACTGTCGCATCTTAGTATGCCATTGTCGTATATGAGTGAACAATATTGTTGCATCTTAGTATGCCATTGTCGAATGTGAGTGAACAATTTTGTCGCATCTAAGAAAACCATTGTCGTATGGCAGTAAATCATATTGTCGTATCTAAGAAAACCATTATCGTAGATAAGTCTATCACTTATTGGTTAACAATCTTCATTTCATCAAACATGACCAGCCGTGAGGTGTCGTTTGTCAATTATCTTGTCTCTGAAGCTCTCCTAACGAACCTTTTCATATCATATAGTATTAGGAATCACCATAGGAGTAGTGGGTGGTTGGTGAAAGAATATCATTTTAGGTCAATGTTAGTTTAGACTAATGAACCTTAAAACAGAAATACTGTAAATGACACAAATGGGTTTCTTTTTAACTTTTAACACTTTAAAAGCAGCTAAGTATAGATTATCTCGTGTTAGGTATTATCAAAAAGACATTGCTCAAATGCCTTCGTCAATAACATATGTTTTATTAATTGTCGCAATTGACAATTAAGCCATTGTGTTGGAATTTCTAAACATAGCTTTTGACTTCTAACTTTTATGGATACAGTTCCATTAGATGATTAAAGAACGGAAGTAATCACCCACCCACAACATCCATCCATCCTTGTTAGCTGATTACCTTAAATAAGGCTTTCCTTTGTACGCTCCATTTATAGAGTTTTATATGACTTCTGTCGTTAGTAAAATCTCATATCATCATCAGAATCGAACTAGTACTTTGACAACAAACAAAATTAATGACCACTGAACTGGTTCGAAATGACACCACCTATATATAAGGATCATACAGACGCTAATTGGACTGTATGTGTTCTCTATATTAAAGTGCAATCATTTACATACTAGAACATAACACAGAAACACAATTGTGGTACACCGCTATTCCGAACACCGTTTATCCGAAATTATCGCTATTTCGAAATTATAATTCGGTCCCGATTTTATTTCTCCCTTGTTTAACTAAATTTTTAATCTATAATAACAGATTGTCAGTTATTAAGCGATAATTCAACAAACATGTATACGAAAGATCACTCAAATCGAATGTAATGTATTGGTAACATGTAACCGACCTTGTAATATTCACGACTTTATATTTCACGTCACCTATAATTCGCGACAGCTGTCATTTTCTTAATGTTATTAAAAGCTCCGATTTCTCGAAACTTTTTAAGGTTAAAAGGCTTAAGTAGCTTATTTCAACTTACATAATTACTTACATAAGCTCGATTTTGAATGATGAAAAATGGGTTTTTGTGATTATCAATAATTCAAATCCCATTTAAGTCAGCCTCTAAAAAACTCTGAGGAATGAAATATAATGCAAATTATAGATGATAAAACTACAACAATACGAACATGGAGATCTTAGTGTTATCTCTGCTGATAAGGTATTTAAAACGTATCGACACATTTTATCGATACATTTGTGCAAGGGGCATCTCATGTCATTTTCTAACTTAAGTCGATTCCTTAATAAAAAATATGGTACAGTTAAAAGAAATGCATTAATGTTTTTAACGTTAAAGTATGTTGTTGTTTTTCAAAACGGTCAATGCAAAGAACGTATTTCAGAAGTTTTTATCTTTTTATTTATTATGATAAATGAGATGAGACTTAAATTAGGAAAGTGAATTAAGTTTGGAAATGACTTAAGATGCTTTACACCAGCACTGGAGAAATATTTTACATATTTGATAGTTAATTAAAGTCTCATGCATACAATATATATACGTCACATAATAAATATACCTTAAAGCATGCATTGCTACTCAGTGTATGAGTAATAAGAGACTATAGCACACACAACATAAATTTATACATTACTTATATAACATCTAAAATCGATATATATACCCAACACAAAGTATTGCACACTTATTTGATACCATATATCTATTGACAAAAAACATTGAAAACTGCGTTGTTTATTGAAGAGTTGCTCTCGTAAATATACGAGAAACGTACACAAAGACATCTTAAGACTTTCTTAAATGTTTGAGCGATTGGCCGGAAGCAAACCCGCAGCAAAGAAATAGACGCTGTCATTTTAAAGGTTAGTGTTTCAGTAAAAACTCTGCTCCACATGGTCCTGTCGGAAAATGTTTCTTTTGAATCAACAGTAAATGTCAAATGTGAAACTGCATTATACTTAAAAGCGAGTATCATTCACGAGAATATCGAGGGCGTAAAAGAAAAGAATATTTTAAAGCTGAACTCTCACAGATTGAACGTTTTCACAACTTTTTTTAATTTTTGTCTTGGAACGAGCCAATTTATGCGAAAATGCATGGAAACCATGAAACCATGCATATAAGACTGCTGACAAAAAATAAGATCGCATAATTTTATATTTTAGTTCAAAAATTCATGTTTGATGCATTTTTCTTAAACCGTTAGTATCGGGTAAAGCCATAAAACATTATTTTTCGAACGGAAATCTGAAAATCTGTGATCAGATCTTTTGTCAGCAATATTTTATCATTAATTTGCAGATATTTACGTAATAATTTGCTCTTTCCAAGACAAAAAATAAAAAAAAGTTGTAAAAACGGTATATCTGTGAGAGTGCAGCTTTAAATAATAGATGGAACTGATCAGGTAGAATCTAAATAATTAAGGTGACGGAACAAGTGAAGAGAAAAGTTTTACCAACATTAAATATAAGTTTGGACCCCCACACAGCTCTCACAATACTGTTATGAATATTAATAATACACTGCAAATTACAGGGACAAACAAGCCTAGAAGCCAATACTCTAACGAGAACCCTATATAGAGACACAATGTGCAAGGCCTTACAAACAAAAATTATGCGAAAAACTACAGAAACAAGCTCAGTAGCAAAATGTTTAAACATAAATCCGGTTTAATCGCACTGGGTAAACGCCAAAGGCATAGAGCTTAAACACAAAAAATCACAAACAAGAAACGTTGAAAAACAGCACAAAACTCCACAAACAGCACATTGTATAGATACTATATATATATATATATATATATATATAAACTAGGTGTGTTTATCAAGGATTGTCAAGGTACCGCCTTGGAACGGTCAGTAAAATGTAAATTTACTGAGGGTTTAAACCAGTTTAAGTGCACAAACCTCACTCTTATCCCAACAATGACAACCGGACTGAATCTTTGTAATAATATTAAGAACAGAGAATCATGCGATAAGTACGAGAAACCACATTCCACATTTTGGGGGAATGATTACAATGCGATCAGAATCCTAACGTTGAGTGGATCAGTCTGTCAGGGTCATTACTTCTAAGCACAAAATTAATACGATTTCCCGATGTTGTAAAGCAACCTATATACAATACATATGGAATACAATATATAGTTTACATTCCGTCCATGATTCTAATTGCCTGGAACGTACCAACGGCGTTGTCTATTCCAATGTGACACCATTACCGTCAATACAAGTGCTGCTATTTTTGTGCCAGACACACTTTCCGGAAAAGAACGCCACTTAAGTTGATGCCAAAAACCCGTCAGCGCCGTGTAATGCCAACATGTTTGAATTGCTGGTACTTATTTATATCGTTATGTTAGATTGAGTGAGCGATGCTACCGAAGCAATTAACACGGTTAATCAACTTGCGAGGAAATATAAACGTTTTTCTCCCACCCCAGATTATAGATATCTTCCATGGCCAATGGTGTAAGATTGGTTCATCCCAACCCGAGCGTAAGCTTTTTTGTGGAAACCTGGTTTACCGAGTTTCAACAGAACACCCTGCGCTAAGGTTGGGATGAACCTTTTTCCCACCCCAGATTAGTAGACCCAAAAAATTGGCTATGCTGTAAATCCTTATCTTGCCCGGTAATCCTCGTTTAATAAAAAAAACTATGCATAGGTTTGGATGAACGTATCTTACACGAGCGGCCCTAAAAGATGTCTAGTAATCCTCGCTTCCGGAAAAAAAACAACATTCGCTCGGGTTGGGATGACCTTAACATGGAATATATTTATACTCCAACATGCTTTTCATGTAAAGGTATGTGATGCTGAATGATCTAATGGCATGTTTGATTGATCGCTGTTGTAGGAGTAAGCCACAATGTTTGAAAAGTTGCATCTTCATAAATTAAAAAAAAAACACTCTCGCAAACCGCATTGTAGTTTGTTCAACCCACGACAAAAACGAAAGAAATCTTCCAGCTGGTTGATAGAATAATATCGCCCATTTTAGCTATTTGTTTAACGTGTTCAGGATTAATTTAAACAATCCCATGCATCTGGAATTAACATCATCACAATGGCATTTCATTCAATAATACTTGTTCTGTTGAAATAAATTTAGTTCTGGCAAACACCCGATGCGTTTTATCATAAGCAATCGGCGCGAAAATAAATAGAAATAACGAGAGAAGGATTGAAACAATGGCTTGCACCTGGAATTAACACCTCTCCGTTGGCATTTCATTGTATGATACTTGTCCTGTTGAAATAAAAAAGGTCTGGTAATTACCAATGGGTCTTCTCACAAGCAATCGGCGCGAAATTGAATGGAAATAACGAGAAAAGGCGTGAACTGACAGGGTCTTATGAATGGGTGGAAATCAATTGTTACAGATTTGCTAGTCACTCAATTTCTATTACATAAATGATGAGTAAGACAGCCGACACCCCCGCTTCAATGTCTCTTAATGCTTTACCCAGTTTTTTACATCTATGAAATTATCTTGATACGAACTGGATTAAGGAAAACTTTGAAATCAATTGGCATAATTTTGATAATCAATCAATTTCTATTACATAAATGATGAGTAAATCAGCCGACACCCCCGCTTCAATGTTTCTTAATGCTTTTTCCTGTTTTGTACAGCTATGAAATTTTCTTAATACGAACTGGATTAAGGAGAACTTTGAAATCAAATGGCCAATTTTAATAATCAATTAATTTCTATTACATAAATGATGAGTAAGTCAGCCGACACCCCCGCTTTAATGTTTCTTAATGCTTTTCCCCTGTTTTGTACAGCTATGAAATTTTCTTGATACGGTCTGGGTTAAGGAAAACTTTGAAATCGATTGGCACAATTTTGCAAGAAACTAAATTTCTATTACATAAATGATGAGTAAGCCAGCCGACACCCCCGCTTCAATGTTTCTTAATGCTTTTTCCAGTTTTGTACAGCTATGAAATTCTCTTAATACTGGATTAAGGAAAACTTTATTCAAAATTGACACAGTTTCATCGACCTGAAATATGAGTTTACACTAGCGGATCCCCTTAACCTGCCTAAATCGACTTTTTATGTCATTAAAGAGTTGTAAAATGAATGCATAAATTACATCAGAATGAAACATTTTAGACCAAAGTTAGGCAAAAGAAGTTATCAAAAGTTTTTGCTATAATATCCTTGGCAAACTACCACTTTTTTCCGCTACCCAATTACATATTTGCTGAATAATTTAACGATATAAAACTTTAGGTTTTTATTTTTGAATCGTTAATAACCAAACTAAATAGAGTGGAACGTATAAACGTGGGAGAAATACACCTACGTAAGTTTATAAAAATAATTAAAAATAAATACAGCCTAATATCTATAAAAACTGATAATTTGTGCGCGGGTCACTAATTCCGCCGAAAACGGAAACATGGCTAGCCGTGTTTTCAACCCAAGAGTGGGCAATCGTAGTAAACAGAAATAAATTGGATAGTACTTGGGTCAGGTTCAAGGCTCTTTAAAGCCTATACTCCGACGCAATACAAACAGTTCTTATATATGCATCAACAGGGGAAAAATACAATTTCAGCCTTGTATTGCCAAAGCAAACACATATATTAATTTGTTTAAACTTGATTTATTTTACAACAATTGTGATGGAAGTTACTTACACTTACATTTACACTAAGTCACTCTCATTGGCACGATGTTGCGCAAGAGTGTGGTCTTGTGTTGTAGGGGAAAACTCACTTGTCTGCCTTCGTGACTACCAACCAACTATAATAATTGGTGGGAATCTCAATGCAAAATGGGTTAAGGGTCTGGCAAATGTGAGTAAAGTTGAATAAAGATAATTAAATACTTCATTGTTTTGTTCGGATTATCCGTCGCTATCAGTGTGGTTACGTTTCACGGATGTGATTTGCAAACAATCTATCTCCCGGGGGTTGCCTTGTTCTTTCTGGACTGACGATAAACTTGCGTTGACTTGTTATTGGTAATCTCATCCACCAATTGATTCATTCATAGAATCTAAAACCCCAAGGCAAACCAATTCATGAAGGATATCAATTAACAACTGAAGTTTTTGAGTTAAAGTGTAAACTTGTACTTAAATCAGGATGGTTTATCATACCTTGTGATCCCTGTAGCCAACATAAACATCCTAATGTTTTGCAGAGAGGGGATTAGATGAACACATTTGGGGAAAAGAAAACAAACATTTCGAAATCAGAGTGAAGCATATGTCTACCTGCCTGTAACATTAACTTCATGAAATAGAAAGTATTATGGTAACAAAAGTGAGTAGATGCACAATGTATATTAAGTTGATCAGCCGTTTGTTCAATTTGTTTGAAGCTTAAAGATGCATTCTAACTCCCAAATAAGATTCACTAAAATTAATACGATTGTTTTGATATACTAAAAAGGATGAATAAATGACGAAAACAGTGGTCCTTATGAAGGAAAAGGAGTTAAATTTGAAAGAAAAGTGCAAAAATATTCGTTATTTCTACCTTATGAGACTACAGTAAATCGTTTAGTACTCATCAATCATTTAATAGGTTTGCGTTTTTAGCTATTAAATCAATCTTGTTATCAGTAATTAATATTTTCAATAAATGCATTTTTAGTTAGTAATTAAAGGTGTATCTCTCAAAATGTATGTTTGTTATACATGTGTTTGTTCTGATTTTGAAGTGTCACTTTAAGTCGATTCAGATGACTTTACAGATATAAGTGATAGGACACTACAGGGCCAAGGCCTGTAGCCAATAATCGAACAAATACCCCTTTACTTGAGGCACAATGTGCAAGGTTTAACATTGGACAATGAACGGCAACCGGACTCAGTCAATACAAGCGGACTCCATCTCTGTATAGCTGAGAATTATCACAGGACTTTATCTCTGTATGGCTGAGACTTATAACCGGACTTTCTCTCTGTATGGCTGAAAATTATCACAGGACTTTATCTCTGTATGGCTGAAAATTATCACAGGACTTTATCTCTGTATGGCTGAGACTTATAACCGGACTTTATCTCTGTATGGCTGAAAATTATCACAGGACTTTATCTCTATATGGCTGAGAATTATAACCGGACTTTATCTCTGTATGGCTGAGAATTATCACAGGACTTTATCTCTGTATGGCTGAGACTTATAACCGGACTTTATCTCTGTATGGCTGAAAATTATCACAGGACTTTATTCTGTATGGCTGAGAATTATAACCGGACTTTATCTCTGTATGGCTGAGAATTATCACAGGACTTTATCTCTGTATGGCTGAGACTTATAACCGGACTTTATCTCTGTATGGCTGAGAATTATCACAGGACTTTATCTCTGCATGGCTGAGACTTATAACCGGACTTTATCTCTGCATGGCTGAGACTTATAACCGGACTTTATCTCTGTATGGCTGAAAATTATAACCGGACTTTATCTCTGTATGACTGAAAATTATCACAGGACTTTATCTCTATATAGCTGAGAATTATCACAGGACTTTATCTCTGTATGGCTGAGAATTATCACAGGACTTTATCTCTGTATGGCTGAGAATTATCACAGGACTTTATCTCTGTATGGCTGAGACTTATAACCGGACTTTATCTCTGTATGGCTGAAAATTATAACAGGACTTTATCTCTGTATGGCTGAGAATTATCACAGGACTTTATCTCTGTATGGCTGAGAATTATAACAGGACTTTATCTCTGTATGGCTGAGACTTATAACCGGACTTTATCTCTGTATGGCTGAAAAATATCACAGGACTTTATCTCTATATGGCTGAGAATTATAACCGGACTTTATCTCTGTATGGCTGAGAATTATCACAGGACTTTATCTCTGTATGGCTGAGAATTATAACAGGACTTTATCTCTGTATGGCTGAGAATTATAACCGGACTTTATCTCTGTATGGCTGAGAATTATAACAGGACTTTATCTCTATATGGCTGAGAATTATAACCGGACTTTATCTCTGCATGGCTGAGAATTTTAACCGGACTTTATCTCTGCATGGCTGAGAATTATAACCGGACTTTATCTCTGCATGGCTGAGAATTATAACCGGACGTTATCTCTGTATGGCTGAGAATTATCACAAGACTTTATCTCCGCAAGGCTGAGACTTATAACCGGACTCAATATATGTAAGGCTATAGGCTGCGACAAGGCTCAGTAGCCAATAAGAACATGCAAATAATAAAGGAAACATAACTCATAAGTCTTAGGGAAAGATCTTTCTCCCACCTCAGATAAGTAGATCCAATAATTTAACCATGCTAGATATTCTTATCTTGCCTACGGGCGAAGATAAAATGCCCGTATGGAACTCCTTTTTATTGGTCACCATATTGTAATTACCTCCCTTGTTGAAGACTGTCGTCAGTAACATCAAGGAAATCTTGTCTTATGGTAATATTTAGAACGCTAATTAATTATTTCTCGCTTCAAATGTCACCATAAAACAGTTTTCACGCACCATTCAAGAAATAATGCTTCATTCTCCTTAGAACTATTTAAAAAGACCGATTTGACTATTAACATTAACTGGATCACTGCGCGCATATCCATGACAACCACGTGCTATCGCATATCCATACACAATTATTTTCACTAAGCAAAAAGAGTTCCAGCAAAAAAACATTTTTACTTACTTTTGTTTAACTGAGGTTGGAGAAAAAGCATCTACCATAGCCACTCGTGTAAGATAGGTTCACCCTGACACTCGCACAGGGTGTTTTGCGGAAACTCGGTAAACCTCGTTTCCGCAAAACACCCTAAGCTCGGGTCGGAATGAACCTATCTTACACCCTCGGCCATGGAAGATACTTATATTCTCGGTCAGACGTAACTTTATTTGTATGTGGACTAACGCCAGTCTTTTTCTGAGCAAGTGTAGCCGTGTCTGCATTAAGTTTCCAATGCATTTGTTGGTGTTGAATCGGTGGGTGGAGGTGTCATAAAAAATATGTCTTTGTTTTCCACTAATGGATCCTCCGACGGAAATATTTTAAATGACGTACTGTTGTTAGGCTTTAAAAGCTGCTTAAATTTCATGCTCCAATATTGCCTAAATGACGTCATTACTGAAATTGTGTAGGATATGGTGTTGAAGACGAAGTAAAAACACTTCTGTAGAAAACCTAAGGCTTTTAACATAAAATGAAACGGTTCCATTAGAATATTGGACACCTTTTCTCATTAGCTCATTGCAAGATCTCCATTTATAGTGTTTTATTTTTCTGCTTGTCTTAGAATGAAGTGTTAGACATACTCCTACTATAGCGAGAGCCCATTTCTCTAGAGGCAAAACGGCTATAAACGCGAATAATGACTACTGAATTGGGCACTGATTTGTACTTTGAAATGTCGCCAACGACATGTGATACGCAAGTTTTTAAGTAAAATAGTATATGTCTCCTATCAACGGTAATTAAAATGAATTGGGTTCATACTTGTAGTTCGAAATGTCACCCACAATATGTAACACTCAAGCTTTAAGTAAAATAGAAAATGACTATTATCGACGGTAATCAAAATGTATGTGTCTGTCTTAAAATAATTGCTAGAAAGGTTTAAAAAGCCTCTTAGACTTTCTAAAAGGTTTGAGCGGTTGACCGTAAGCAAACCTTCAGCAAGAAAAAACGTAAGGTAAAGTTTAACATATTTTTTGGGGGTTAAGCTTAGTACAGGTTAGTGTGCCGGTAAAGTTAAGTGTGTCAGTAAAAGTTCTGCTTTTTCCAACGGTCACTGCATGTTCCTAACGAAAAACACCTTTTAGAATCACAATTTAATGTCAGATAAAATAGTTTGTCGGGTTAACAAAGCGAATTGGTCAGTACACTTGCTTCTCGCAAAGCCGGGTTCGGTTCCCGACTGGGGCGCATGTTAGTTTGGTTGGTGGTTACCAAGGCGCTGACAAGTGGGTATTCTCCGGGTTCTCCGGTTTCCCTCATAACATAATATCACACTTTCGCGCAACATTATGCTAATGAGAATGATTTAGCATAAAATAATATAACTTTTTACGCAATCGTTGTAACATCGATAAAAAAAGAAGAACATTATCAGCAACACAAGCAACATCAACCGCGACAACAGCAACAATAATATTATCATGTCATATTGGGCCAAAAAAATAATTGTTTGTTTAGGGTAATCTTCCCAAAATTTCTATTTTTTCAAAATCTGTCGTAAGTTCAGAGTGTTATCTTGCACATGGCAGTCTTTCCTACATAACTGTCATTGCCTGACTTTGTTGTATCAGATAAACAATAATTCTGATTAAAATCATCATTTATCCGCCCTTCGTAACTCTCTATTCGCCAACGAATATTTTTTTGCTCAGAAACGGAAAAAAATAGTTAGGGTCGGCGCATTTTTATAGGTAGGGTCGGGTTACCCGAAGCAGACATTTTTTTTAGGCCTTGGCACTATCAAGATAACACATTTTACCACTACATATGAATCAAAACAACAAATCAGCAAAGAAAAACTACATATACCATCCGAAATAAGGTGAAATCAGTTATTCGTGGCGTTGTGTCAAAAGTACAAATCACCTTAGTAGGTTAAACTTAATCTGACAACAGCTAGAGTACAAATCATATTCCAAAAGCTAATGAACTGAAACCCACGATTTCTTTGCTGTGCCAATGTAGCACTACTGCCGGCAGTACAAGTGCCGTTATTCTTATGCCAGAAAACTACTCTAGAGTAAATCTTACTCTTGGATGTCGCCAAAATCGTGCCCGCGTCGATTTATGTCATCTAAATGTCATATGTATGTTTCTTAATATCGATGCTATCCAATAAACATGATTATAGACCCCCCATAATAGAAACAGACCTTAAACTTCAGTTTAACATTCAAAAACATTATAAACCATGAAATATGTCAAAATATGCCTTGATCATTAACGAGTAATACAGAACAGAACAAAACAGAAAAGAACATAAACTTCAGTTTAAACATTCATAAAAATCTCATACAATGAAATAGTTCCAAATGACCCTAAATTATTTACATAAAATTTATCACTTAAGTACACACTATGGCATATTGTAATAAAACATATTTTAGATTCTTAAAAAAATACATGTAAAACAGACATTGATAGTTATTACGTTTTCAAAAGACATTCAAATCTTCTTTAAATTTCGGATATACTCGAAATAACAAGCTGGTTAAAAATAAACTTTTACCGAATGAGTTTATTATTAATAACTCTGCGTTGGAATTTTGCAATTTTCACTCAACGATGCGCAAGTAGATAATTTCCTGTTTCCTTCCGAAGACCTATTTGTGATTAATAGCTGTTGTAGGAGGGTACCAAAATATTTGAAATGTTGCATGTTTAGTTATTAAAAAGATACAAACTGTCTCTTTATTTAGCTCAACCCATGATAAAAGCAAATAACTATATTCCGTCGGGTCGTAAGAAACCATCCCACCCACTCTGGTTATTTGTTTTAGCTGTCAGAAATTAATGGAAACGCTTTCTTTCACGTGGAAATAATACCTGTCTGTACAGCTCAGTGTATTGGCATCTCATTCTGTAACACTTGTCCTGTTGCAATAAACAATGTCCTGGCAAATTCACAATGAGTCTTACCATGGGAATTCGGGGCGAAAATAAATAGAAATGACTAGAACTAGGTGTTAGCTGACCTATAGACTATCAGGAAAGGGTGAAACATTCATCGACAAATTGTTGATAATATGATGTGTTTACCAGCCGACTCCCCCACATATCTAACACGTTCAAGGTTCGTCTGCGGTCCTGTCGAATATATCTATCTCTATGTCTGTCCAATTTGGCCAACATATGTATTTTAATACAGAAAGCTGAACCAACGCGACCTTCACACACCTTCCAAGAGGTATATGCAACATTTAGCAATTAACTACAGTACCACATGCCTATTTGCATATGTTGTTGCAACTTAATGATTGCAGGTTAATAAAAACTTTTTTTCAAATTTAAGTTTTTATTTGCCATTATCGCCAAATCATAAGCAGAGAACAAAAAACAATAAAATAAGATGTTCACAAGATTTCAAGGTGACAGGAACAAAATACTTTCGACATGTACTGTACTTAAACATACAAAAACTAAATATTTTGTAAACTATTTCACATTGGAATTCTAAAATTGCTTTTGCGTACTGCGTGAACCTTTTAGTCCGCGTTCAATAACATATAGCCATTGTTTGCGAAATTACTTAACAATGCTGAACTAATAATAGTTTTCAATAATGTTAAATCGAGCATGGGAGCAAAGGCACCTGTTAACAATAGTAACATTAAAGACTATCTCTCATATTAAAGAATATCTATAATTCATTCCGAGATTTTCACAGATAGGTTGTGCACAAGTCAATAGTTCCACTGTAAACAAAAACATGGCTAACCTCCTTTTCACCCCACGACCGTTGTTAACAGATGCAGATACGATGGTTCATGGTCAGGTTCATGATTAGTCTACGTTTATTACGTCCGCTTGTAATGTCTATAACCAAGGACGCATTGATGCTCCACCGGAGTTTCAGTTGTTGAAAGCAACAAGGGCTTATCAGCAAGCTTATCACCTTATTTAATGCCGTTACTCATGCGATCATATTGGTTCTAAAATATACAACTTGTTCAGGTACCCGACCATACCCACGTAATAGGCGCCGACCCTATCGGTTCTATAGTCAGTCGGTATTTTTTTAAAAAGTAAAATAAAAATAAGTGTACATTTTGATATTTATTTAAGACCGTTATAGCTTTATACACAATATAACTTTAACAACATTATTCAATTATGACAATAATGTTCTAACTTTACGACTAATTTTCTTTCTTCTTCATTTATCATGTTTTCTATACCTTATCTCTAAAATATTTAGGTTCTGTGTCGAACTTTTGAATCTCCGTAAGTAACATCCTCATTGCAAGTGTTACAAAAAGAAACAATTGAAACATTTTGCAAAGTTCAGTTTAAAAATCTCTCTAAAAATATGTGAAATCATCCATGATGTTCCGCTTTAAAGGCACGAAACCTTGGGGGAAAAAAACCCGGCACCTTTTTCTCCATAGGACTCAATTTCACTGACGACGTCACATTATAAACCCAAGGACCACATAGTTCATGAAGTGTATCAATTAACAACTGAACTATTTAAATGAAAGTGTAAACCTGTGCTTAAAACAGAATGATTTATCATGCCTTGTGATCCCTGTAGCCAACATAAACATCCTTATGGTTTGCTGGAGGATTAGATGAACACATTTAGGGAAAAGAAAACAAACATTTCGAAATCAAAGTAAAGCCTGTGTTTATTTGAATCAAATTTTGCATGCGGAAGAAACTATTATGGTAACCAAAGAAAGTAAAAACATTGGATGAGAGTAGATTTAAAGACTAATTGCATGTTGTGACAAGAAATAAGTCCCGATGGATTAGCTGCATTTTTCCATTCGTAATGAGTCTAAATGATTAAGCCTTGTACTTAACGAGTGCTTGTCTGCAACTGCATTGGATGGATGTAGATTGTATTTTAAGAGATGGTTTGTCCGGCTTTCCTTTACTTTCCAATGGTCATGTTCAGTAGTTTGATGTTGAAATAGGTTTATCAACAAAAACATTCAATTGGGAGCTCATGGACTTTGCCGCAATTAAGAGCATGAAACTTGTTTACCTAAAAGTAAAATCTTGATAAAACTAATCTCAGTGCGATTTGTATGTTACGGTCGAGTCCAAAAACATCAGATAATGCAAACAAATGCTTAGAAATTCATAGATTAGTCTAACAAATATGCAGATACTTAAATTCTCAACAAGTATTTTAAATACAATGTCTCAAGTAGATACAAGCAGATGTCTCAAAACCTGATACAGGGCAAACTGGCTTTCTCCGAGTTTCTGACTGTAGTTCTTTCATTCTGAGCAATAATAATCTGACATAATTCTACCTGAGTTGTTTTCTTGGTTAATATAAATGTTTCCGTGTCAAAACTAGCTCAGAGCTTAATTCGTTGTACACGAGTTTCTAATGGGTCTGCACCTCATTAACCCAGACTTTATCCGTCATTGCCAGAATCGTACTGTTGTCTTGGCGAATTTTCCGGATGATGTACAAATTATGACAGCATAAAAACATGTTCTGTTTCAGCAAACAAGTCAGCGTTTTTTTCTGCCATGTTCACATGGAAAACGTTCAAAATTAAGACATGCTTTGGCGACTGATGGATAGTAATTTTACGTCATGTTATGGTCAATTTAACTTAATGTCCTTTTTGTAAGGTAAACAGAATTTTTGAGGTTTAAAATTGTGGCTGTAAACATTCCGTGGATAATTTTCATCAATTTAAGTAATTTTAGGCAATGAAAGTGAATATATTGCAGACTGTCTTTCATTGAAGAGGACGCCAGAGCAATATGCAATACATAATGCAATATTCGAGTTCAAAATTGCTGAAATAGGAATTTAGTGCTAACAGAACGAAATATATTTTTCATTTCGACTTTTACAATGCATATTATCATGGTTATCATATTAACAATATATAGTAAATGAGCCTTGCCATGCGAAAATGTGACTTCGGTGATATTATGACATTTTTATCTGCAGTTGATGTTTTTGGACAGAACTCACAATAATCTTCCGTTTTACCATTACTATTAGGCGATATTGTTACATTTTCACACTTATTATTATTGTTTAACAGAAAAAGTGTTGTACTTCAACATTCCAAGAGTCTGCTCCTAGCAGTCCACTGTAACTACAAGGTGATAATAGCAGGGCCATAAATGGTTTTACTCTGACCTGGCCAGATTTTAATTAATCGATTTGACGGGATACTTTATTGGATGCGGTCTTAATTCACGTACCATATAGCCAGCTGTTACCATGTATGAACCTGTTCATTTGATCAGAAATGTCAAATATGCAAACATTTATCCAATAACCCAACGGTAATTATTGGGGTCAGGTCATTTGAAGAAAGACTGAAATACTCAATAATGTGTATAACACCTGGACCGCCATGTCTTGAAACCTTTGATGAATACAAATTAGACGACATTGGGAAGTAAATCACTACCCCTAGGTGATAATGTAAGAACATGCATTGTGTCATAGTGTTTAGCACTTCAGTAATTGATCGTAAAAATTGTTCTTGATAAGATCATTTGGAGAGTGAATCAATTATTCTTTCTTAAATGCACGTGCAGATGGCGATTAGGGAGATTTATAAGTTTGTAATCGCTACAATCCTGAAGTGATTGTACACTTATTAAAACTGCGTTTACCCCACTCAGTTGATGAACCCATACCTCTCATATCTAAAGCCTACGCTGTTGTTTGGGAAACAGAGCTTAGAAAATGCGATATTTTACATCCGACTTTTAAAATCTAGTGTATAGGAACTCCTTTACATATTTTCTGTTGGCAATCATTTTTTCAAACATTTTTGAATTTGCATTACTCACTTGAATGAGAACATACACACAACTGGTAGATTGTCATTTAAACATAAATCCAAGCCAAATTCAACACCGTTTCTTACACTTTTCGTTAGAATAAAGCATTTTCTGTACTATGTTTAAATACATATTTACAATAGAGCTCTTATTTGAACTTTTGATGGTGTTTACGCATTTAAACAAGCATTTAGTTCACATTTTACACTGACATTATTTATGTCTAACCTGAAATTGCGTAAACGAGTCCCTTTAAAAAAAAATGCATGGGCTATCTGTTTGGTTTAAAGTGACTACATGTAAAATTGAGAAATGTAAAATTGAGAACCTAATTTTAAAATCTTTCTGCTTTATTGACACAACGTTTGTATTACTATTTTGCAAAAGGCAACCACGAATTATCTTAATTTAATGCTAAGTTTCATAAACATCTTTGTTTTAAAGTAATGCAAACTCTCTGCAGCTGACATGAACAAAATGATTTTAGGTGAAGAGAAAACAATGGACAAACAATGAAAAGTTTTAAAAAGGGCATGCGTTTTAGGCTATTTCTGGATTCCTTTCAGCACAGAGTATAGTTCAAGCACCGAGGTCACATTTAAGTTTACATATTATGTGTTTTATGACACTTTTATGGGTTTTTAAACGCTTAAGCCAGGGCTGGTTTCGCATGAAGTGACCATATTAAAGTTCATATTTAAATGTAACCAAAGGTGAAACTCATAAAAAAAGTTCATGAGTGTAGGTTATTCATGATAACTAATTACAGATTAAATCTTCGTTGACATTTCAAATTTACACCTCGAAAACATTGCATTAAGTAAAGTAGACATCGCATTGGTAAAACACTTTTGTAATAAGCTGATATTATAGCATGTAATGTTAAACCGGTATTCTCAAGCCATATCAAGATTAAAGTTATGGTATATCTTAATGCCGTCTGCCAAGTATAGACATAAATGGTATCAAAAATCAAGTTCATTCGCAACTACATGAAAAAAACACTTTATAAAAAAATGCTTCACAGTTGGTAACGTTCATGGCCCCAAGAAGTCCATGTCATCAGACAAGGCAAAGCAATGACTCTACGGAATACGAGCGACAGGGATTAGCCCAATAATCGACTAGAATTCCTCGACCTATTATGTCAATAAAGAATGTTTTGTAGAGATTGCATGATCCAATGTATGCTCAGGTTAGAGAGCGGACATGCAAGTATAACGCGAACGACGAAGATGACAGACGACGGTGAATGAAAACATCATACCTTGCACAACGATATTAAAGCTGAACACTCTTGCTCTCAGTGGTCAGAAATTGGCTCATGGAGAGCAATATTTGATAAACATATTGAGAGCTGATATTTCTACCTTTTGTACCCAGTGCGTAGAGGTGTAAAAGGCGAACAAACAAGACGAATTAGGCGGCAAAAAGACGTGCCAATGAAAGCTATTTAGCTATATAATTTATTATACCTTGTTTTATCATACCATTCCTTGTCTTGTTTCAGTACATAATGTGTCTACAAGGCACCGTCTGCGTAGCGGAGATGCCGAAAAGCTGCCAAAGCGGGGCATGCAAAGCAGAAACTAGATGTGAAAGTGGGTATATTGTTTTATAATCTAATAATATTTTATTGCATGAGAACACATTTAACAATAATAATATCAATGCATAGATTCAAATTATTCTTTAACCGATATTAAAAAATCAAGCATGCAAAGGGATTGGGCTACGAGTTTTGCCAACATCAGTTACGGCCCTCTCCTGAGTATCTTGTTCTGGTCTTACTGAAAATTGACCTGCAAGGGTGTGGCGGAAACGTTTTGCAAGGCCCGAATTACGGGCTTTAGTCTTCCGATATTAGAAAATATTTTTTTTATAATAAAACAATCTATCTCTTTCCGCTGTCGATAATTCGTATTTTAGATAAATACATAAAGTTATAACATTCAATTATCTCAGTAGTGTAATACATCATACTGCAAAAGAGCGATATGTCCTATATAATTTAAAACGTAAACATTGAGTTATTTACATTTTCTTTACATTAATAACATATTAAAAGGTAATGAGCAGCGCACAAGAAGGATGAATTTGACGATAATCTGATCGTATTTATAACAGCAAGGAAGCTAAAATTAAATCAACACCACTGAGATATCATCATTGTAACATTAATGCATTCAAAAGATCTTTGTTGACCTGGTGAATGCATTTGAGTTATAATAACGCTCATCACACAAATCTAATACGAGAAAGGTCGCTGCATTGTGTTAATTCAATACCGGATTTTGTCAAGGTATACGCTGTATTAAAGTTTCATAGCTTGTTATTCATTTCATTAGCAAAGAAATCTGTCTACATTAGGGTTCCCGCAAGGCGTCATTTTTCTTCCGCTATCTTACAACTAATTTGATACTGCGAACGTTAACTTCACTTATAACAGATCCTGTGAATGATTACGCAATTATTGAACAATTCTGATGTGTGCTTTGGTGTACTTATAAACAAATGCAGGTGTTTTAAGGGCGAAAATGATAATTGAAGAAAACGAAAGTCATCGTTAAATGCAAAAAATAAAATGATCTTACGTTTTCAACCACAACCACTTTAATGTATTGGGCAAAGTCGTTTGATATCTCTTGAGGGTTTTTATATTATCAAAAGAAATAAAAAAAAATATCCTATCCAAAAAGAGACATGAGTGACAGTTACACGATATGTATTTCAAATACAAACGATGGCCCAAAATATGAGATTGTTTACATATCATATCAAACAAAGAGCCAGTCTTTGGAACCCATAAATTACCATTACTGACAAAATGTACACACTTATGGGGTGAAAATTGAATCTATGAAAACGTGTTCTATACCGAAGTAAATAATGTTATTTGAATCGCGGTACTCAGTGCACTTAATGATATAATCTTGAAAAATATTGTATAGAAACAACCGACCATTATTCTTTGGGTAGTTTTTGCAGTTGCTGTCCCAAGTTTCGGGTTAACCCGTAAATGATACTCAACAGGAGGTGTTTGTTTAGCCACCCGGCCGTCTGAAGCACCGGGGTCTCGTTAGGTTTTAATCACTATAATATCACTGAAAATCGTCTTTTAAACTTCTTTCCGATGTTTATTTAGGTGTACATTAGATTATCTCATGATTGTAACCTTAAAATCTAAAAAGTGTTTAACATAGGATCAGTAATCAGCCTACTATGTGGCTATATTGATATTACTTCCACCTTGATAGGCGGTTTGTTGAATGATTGAAGAGAATTAAGAGGTAATATCACTTCTTGTTTGTTTGTAATCGACATTCGATCCCCCGCACTTGACTTGATCGTCTTTTGAAATAACATCTAAAGCAAGATAAATCAACCATCGACAAAAGAAGTGACAACCGCCTGTTTGTTCGTAAGAGACAAGAATTCAGCGCTCTAAGATGGTATAATGGAAAGCACTGGCCACATGCTAAGAACGGAGGAAATAAAACTCACGGAGAGTAGCATGTCAACGACTTTCCATTTCAAATTCCACGCATACATTTAATTTCAATGTATATAATTAGATTTGTTTTCACACCCGGGGTGTTTTAACTGTTTTTCTTTAAAGGCGTCTTAAATTTTTCGAGTATCAATTTGCATTGGCGAAAGAAAACAAGTAGGTCCAATACCTTAACAAACAAGGAGATGCAATGGTGAACTTTGCTATTAAAGTCAATTTAACTTCTAAAAACTGACACTAACGGTTTAATCATTATTACGGCAGTCGACCTTGGTTGCAGTATAAAGTTACTAATAGGAAAATAGTATGTTTTGGTCATAAAGTGGAAACACCCAATGGCATTTTGATGGCGAATTTAATTAAGACAACCAAAATACCTTTATATTTTTCTGCAATGTCATTCAGATTGTTAAAATCAAGGTCTAATTCAGTCATTTAAGATTTTCTTATGAATGTTTTAATAAAGAATGTATTCCATTTTCTTTACAATAGGGTCACATGCCTCATTTCAGTTTTGTTTATTCATAATTATATAAGTAAGATGGAATGTTCAGATATTGAATTAGTTAAAAACTTGAAAATGTATTTTACTACATGCTTTCTCGTGACTGTTCACATAATCATTTGTCAACATTATTCACATGAATATGTTAGTTAAGTTAAGTTAAAACATATTTATTTTACAACGATTGTGAAACGAGTTATTACAACATATTAATCATTCCGTTGACCCGATTTTACGCGGTAGTGTGGTCTTGTGTTGTGGGGGAAACTGGAGAACCCGGAGGAAACCCACTTGTCCGGCTTAGTGACCATGAAACTAACTCACCATGAATATATTAGTTACCCACCTAAATATATTCATAAACATTGTTTAAAAAGTCTACCATTTAAGTATCGCAAAGCTTCATTTCATATTTCTTTTTACCATGCGTGGTTAATAAATAATATAGACTGTAAACCGACTTCAAAGTTTAACTTAAACGTACGTAGAAGCATAAGCTACTGATCCCCTGGTTTGTAGAATCACCCTCTCAATTTCAACAACGTAAAACTCTGGTTTCAAAACAATAATGACTGCATCTAATTCATTCAAACCCTGTATACAAGACACTGTAACATTATTAGTGCAAAGCGTCTCATGTTTTGATGTGACCTACATTCGTCAATCAACACATCCATTTATGAATGCAAATCAGTTGTGGCTTGATCGAGTATTACACCGGGAGGTTGGTCCAGCGTCTAGTAGGCTCCTTCAAGCTACCCCCAGCGTCGGCGCACAATCTCCAGATATGATAACAATCGCCCTTTAAGTCTACTCATTGCCAACTATTTAGAAGTCAAAACAAAGGATGAAATAACCTTGTTTCACATTGAAACGCGGTGCAGCATTGCCAAGTTTTGTGTTAAAGTGTTGACAAAGCTAATAATCAATCGAAGCCATCTCAAAAATGCAAGAATTGAATAAAAAATAGTCAAACGAACAAGTTTATCGTGGGATTTACCCGACCTTTGTCCACAGCGCATTGATTTTGTATTTTGGACCTTTGATACCATTATGTAAATGGTCATAGTGATCGGTTATTTTCTTTCAAATAGAATACCGCTTGAACAGTCGGTGCTCGGGGTCATTGACAGCATTTCTCTCATTTGGAAAACCTCGGCCTTTTCCCATCGAAAGCAACCTCGGATGTAGTTTAGTTTAAACGTATTTATTTTACAACAATTGTGAAACAAGTTATTAACTTTATATTAATCATTCTCGTTGGCACGATTTTACGCTAAAATATGATCTTGTGTTGTGGAGGAAACCGGAGATCCCGATGAAAACCCACTTGTCCGTCTTGGTGACAACGAACCAAACTCACATGCGCCCAAGCCGGGAAACGAACCCGGGTCGCATAGGTGAAAAGCGAGTGCTCTAACCACGGCGCTAACTGGACAACCAAATGGACAGTTTATCGAACCCGTTTTATACAATTGGCAGCTGTTGTCTTATAATAAGAAAAGTATAAATATAAATTAACATGGCCAAATGAGGAAAGAAACGGGTTTTTTTATCTTTCAGACCGGAAGGAAATCGTACAAGAGAAAATAAAGAACGAGATCTACCAGAACTGGGAAGATATAGCCGGAAGTCTACCGCGGGACGACCCTTTTGGAGGCGACGTGTGTTCCCAGATCCTCCCCACTGAGGCTGTAATGTGTTCCCAGCAAAAACCCCGATGGCATTTTAATCCCATGACCGGAAAATGCGTGCGTTTCAGCGGTTGTCCGACCGCGGGAAATAACTTTGCACGAAAATATTACTGCAAGCAACAGTGCCGCTACAAACATTTGGGCATTGATACAGTGAACCGATTTCCATCACAAGAAGACGAATTCTGCTCGCAAACTTTGACTGAAGAAGCATTTACATGTGAAACAAAAACGAAAAGATGGTTCTACAGCGTGAGAACTGGCAGATGTGAAAAGTTTATGGGCTGCAAAACTAGCGGAAACAATTTCTCAAGAAAGATATCGTGTAAAGCCAAGTGTCTCAGAAAAAGAACATATACCAATGTTTACAAAGGTATGTATTTGCCGGAATTAGACAATTACGTTATTTTTAGAGAGTGATTAAGAACAAGAAAAAGACTGGAGAATATTGCAAGAATTAATGGTTTCTATTTTCGTTGATCACTCAGTTTATTACAGTTTTCGGAAAAGCTGTTGTTAATGTAATGAATAAATAATGAAGTACTTAATAGTAGGAATTACTCGTTAAAATATTTTTCCACCATTTTCCGCCGAAAGACATATTAGTCAATTTAGTTTATTTGTTTTTGCACTGTATATACTCACGAAATTCACATTTCTAAGAAATTTTGCCCATGAACTGGTTGTACTAAAACTAAATATCAGAGCACATTATTTAGCTCACCGAAAATTGGTTAGAAAAATCAACAAAAACAGAATGCTCCTTAAGAAAAAACAGTTTCTGTTTTATGATTAAGTGTTGTGTTGTTTTAACTCTAGGCCTTTCATCAATATTTTATATGCCTCTGTTTGTTTTAATTATCAAGTCCTGGCATCAACATATTGTTAGGGTCTGTTTGTTTAAATTACCTAGTCCTATACTTTTTTATTTTCAGATTTCCATTCAACAGACACGGTGGCTAGGTAAAGTTCGACCCGTGCATTTAATCCAGAGCATTCTGTGATACACACTAGCGATCTTGGCCAGTATTGCGACCGCTCGTCTCTGACGTCATCCAATTGCGTCACAAGATCATGTGCTTAAAACATGCAGGACATCGTGTCACCTGACCACAACACCTCCCTCACTGTGTCTTGGTCAGACTGTTGAGTGCTACCGACTGTGGACGTTAAAACAATGTCCACGACGTTTTGGAACGTTTCCAATTGTGTTTTGTAGTGTCAACGATGGTAACGTGTTCCGTTACTTTAACACAGTGATCATTTACAGTGTCGCTTTGTAGAAACGCGCATGCTCTTTCTGACTTGTGCTCAGAGAAAAATGCTGAGCATGGAAAAGCATGCCAAGTGTTATTGCCGGTAACTGTTTGACTTTATATCTGTTCTTTTATACGACAAAGGCCAATTGTTCTTTTGAAAAACAAACAACGCTATATGGTTTCTCATCTTCTTACGCAATTGGAACACCTCAGCCATTTTCAATCGAAAACAACCTCTTATGCCGGTGCATTAGTTAAAGTAGTTCGTAAATTTAATAATTTACAGTGTTTTAACTTGTATATTTTTACTACAAACTTCATATTGATTCCCCATGAAGTGCATTATTGCATAAATAATTAATAATAAAGATTCCTAATAGCAAAGACCTTAGGCTTAACTACTTAATTGAAATTACTACGCACTCTACTTGGTGCGTAGTTAAATGTAAAGAATGCTGACGTCTTAAACCGTCCAAATACGTTCGAGGTTGGTTTTGATGAAAAATCGCCGAGGTGCTCCGATTGCATCTTATATGACCATACGTAGAGAGTTGCATAACTATGTGTGCTAAACACATAACTCAGTTGTTATCATAAAACAACAGCGTTTCCTGACGCTTTAGCATTTACAATTTTGAGCATATGATGCAAAATAGTTCGTCTATCATGTTAGTTTATATTACTTTCAAAAGAAGTTGTCAGTCTAACTTCTCATATTTCCTGTGACTTTCGCGCATTTAGTAGATGTATCGGTCAGTCTAATAGTCTGCATCAGTACGTCGAAGACCAAATCTTATATACTAGGAATCAAAGTAGCCCTGAAATATACTCCAATTTTCACATTCCATAATTATGCATAGGTTTCCATAGAGAGCTACATGTAGTATTAACTTGTTTGGCAAGCTTTTGCAAATATTTAAACTAATTTATGATTCTTTAACAACAACGACAAAAAGAATGGAAATTGTTTTTTTTTTAAACCATATAACAACATAAGACGCCTTAAATTGTATGTGTTCGAGTCGGTGTAAAACACTTAAATCTATTCCAAATCAAAATTCATCCTAACGATCTCCTTGTTTTGGAGAGAATGCTTCATCAAATTGATTTTTCCACTGCAGTGAAAATAACAGCAGTGAAAATAACATGCTATTTCACCAAAAAAGCATAAACGAAACTGTATTCATTGACACGTATCATGATAACTGTTATAATAAGTCTATATTATAACTACTCTGTGGTGTTAAAATAACATGCTATTTCACAGAAAAGCATTCAAGAAACTGTTTTCATTCACAAGTATCATGATAACTGTTATAATAAGCTTATATTATAACTTCTCTGTGGTGTAAACTAATTTGTGAGGGGAACAATTATGTTATAATGTGTGTTTCTTCTATGTATTAACACGTATGTGTATGTGCAATTCTCTTGTTGTTTTAAATTTTGTGTACATACATGATTTCAATTTCTCCGACACTAAATTTTTAGTCCAAATATTTGGTAATGCTGTAAATCCTTTTCTCCCACCCCAAGTAAGTACGTTCAAATATTCAACCATGCTGAAAGTCCTTATCTTGCACACGGGCAAAGAAAAAGGACCCATATGTAAAAACAATGAATTGAAATACATTTTTCTACATTTTGTTAAACTGAGGTGGAAGAAAAGGCATCTACCATGGCTGCCCGTGTAAGATAGGTTCATCCAAACCCACGCGCAGAGTGTTCTTCGGAAACTTGATAAACCTCTTTTCCACAAAACACCCTACACTCGGGTTGGGATGAAATTATCTTACCCCTCTCGGCCATGAAAATACTTAAACTATTCTTGTTTTATAGAACTCACAATTGTTTATTAAATGTTTTACTTCGTCATCATGATTCCATTCTCAGTTTTTCTCATATGACCTACTTTACAAAAAGACAAAGCACTCACGAATTTAGCAGATGTGTCACATTTATGCAAATCAGTTACTATTTATATCTTATGTGTTCTTACATGTTTAGCAGTTTAAAACCGTTAAGTACATATCAACAACATCAATAAACATTCATCATGTATGGAATGCTGTTAGGAAAATCGCAGTCATCATGCAAAAAAGTAAAAGTGTTCACTGTCTTGAAATTAGAGACTATTGGTCTATTATTATTGGATTATTGGACTATTGCTAAGTTGGTAGCATAGAATTAATGAACAATTGATATATCGAGAATATACAAACAATTTGTTTGTGAATTTGAATAGTGTCAACTTTACATAGAATTGGGGACAATGTGTCCAAACATCTATACATTCAAATGTAAGCAAATTAAAAGCTACTTTTATATAAATGTAGAAACTATTCTTTAGATGTAAAAAATGCATTTTTTAAACGTAATTTTTTTTCATTTAAATCATTCATGTTAGGTCAGTTTATCTTAAATTCAATTTCTATGAAAAAGATGTTTGTATATGCTTTAATAATATGGTTTATATGAGTTTATGCATTTTGCTTTCACGTTTCTAGGTATTTACGGCATAATTCCGATTAAACAATAGTTGCCATACCTTTATTAAATGAACACCTTATTATGGATAATTATGAAATAGTACAAGTTTACATTTTAGTTTTAATCATGCTAGCTTGAAATAAACACCGCATTCATCATTGTTCATACTCATTTATTTATTTCTTGCAATGAACTTGTGAGTAACAGATGTGTAAAATAACAAAATTACATTTTCTAATAAATTTGAAAAAAAAAATCAATTTTTCTTACCTTTGTAACGTGCGAAGCCTTCAAGGTCAACAGATCCCTTCAGAGAAAAGCATGCTCAACCATGAAGGGGTCGAATGGTCTTTATATACATAGTATATTCTCCATCCACTCGGTGACAGGGATATGCCAATTTGCATATTACCCAACAAGTACTTCAACGTACTATGAACGCACTTCCGCATATAACGGAACATAACACTATGAACGTTACATTACCCACCGAGAATACTTGTTCCGAGTCTTAGCAAGGGGAACTCTTTGGTAAGGCAACTCCGGTTCGGCAGTTGCCAACACCCCACCGCTGCCACCATTTGTAACGCGCAAAGCTTTCAAGACAAACAAATCCCTTTAGAGAAAAGCTTGGAGATTTGGATATGCCAATTTGTGGATATCACCAACCAAGTACATCAACGTACTAGGAACGCACTTCAACCTACAACGGAACATTTCACTATGAACTATTAACGTTACGCATTCTTTCATATTCTATGCAAACTATGTTTTCATCAATTGATTGAAATTACTAATCAATTGTCTGTTTGTAACGGGACAAAATGTCAAACAGTCACAAATTAGACTGTTTTGAAAGACGCTGTATGAAATGAACAAACTGAGAACCAATGACAGCGTATAAGACATACATATACTTGACCTGAACTTACATAATTACTAAGTCAACTGAGTGTATGTATGGGTTAAATATCTATGGATTATTAACGACTTTCAAGGCTGTCCATTGGTATAGATAGGCCAAATAACGAAATTGAATTGTTCTTACGCTTGAGAACCCTGAAGCACCAGGGAAATCTTTTAAGCTTGACAAGCAACATAAACTGAGAATCTGATACCCACATAGGCATCGACTCGAGTGGGAGGTTCAGTCTTTTTAAATCTCCGGAAACACTGCACCGACATGATGCACTTCTGATAAGAGCTGTACCCCTGTACCCCTGTTCTTTGAAATGCCCCGGCGTACGTCACAGACACTCAGAACCTCGTTCAACGTCCCACTCTCGGAAGAAGTTGCTTTTGAGGAGAGAGTTTAAACCTACGATCTCTGATCGATTTCCCAAATTATGATCTAAATGGATTATCTTTAAACAAAGAAAACTCGTTCGAAGTGCTTAATTATAACTGGGTAAACTACACTTACACGAATAGAGTTCATAATCTTACTAATAAAGGCGTTGCATCGGCGAACTGTGCTACCAAAATCAATTTAATTTTTCAAATATGACACTAAAGGTTTACGTATTATAATTATAGTCTACAAGGTCTTCTTGAAGTGTAGTGTTACTATTAGAAACTGTTTTTTTCTGGGTTATGGATTTGAAGTACAGTGGCATTCTTGGACAAGCAACTGAAAGAAAAGTTATTCAAGAAAAAAATCGTCTTTTTGACGACGACGCTATCGTACTATCAATATGGGCGTCGAGGCAACCTTTCCTTCGAGATCTTAGGACAGGATGTTACTTGTTAGAGCTACCACAGTCCGGGCGTGTAACACCGACAATATGAACCTCAGTTTAACGCCCATCCTCCTCGAAAGGTGGGAAGTAGCTTTAGTGGTGAGGCGATGTAAACTGCTCAATTGCTACAGGATAAACTAACACGTACATGTATAGATAACCATAATCTTACAAATAAAGGTGTTGGAGAAGTAAACTGTGCTACCAATATACCTTTTAACTTTTCAAATCTTACACTAAAGGCTTTCTCATTATAATTGCAGTCTACAGAGTCTGCCAGCAGTATATTGTTACTAATAGGATAATGTTTTGTTTAAGAGTACAACGGCAATGATCTTTTAAGTTGGACAAGGAAAAGAAAGTATAATGTGTTCAATCATGATCGGTAATTATATTCTGAGATGACGCTATCGGACTATCTAAATGGGCGTCAACCACAGTGGGATGTTAAGCAGCCTTTTAGGTCGTGGGATACGTATAGTGCACATACAGGATATACTTGTTTTTAGAGCTACCTCCTTTCTGTGACCTGCCCCAGCGTATATCACTTAATTACTACAGGTGTACGAACACATACATGAATAGATGACCATTATCTTCAATAAAGGAGAATTATGTTGCTTATCGGAAAATGTTTTGTTTGGGTTTATGTTTTGAAGCATCGACAGACATAATCTCCGTTTAACGTCCTTTCTCTCGGAACACGGTTGGTAAATTTAGTAGTGGGAAGAGAGCTTGAACCCTGTCATGCAGTTTATCATGAAACATTGTTCTGCTTTGACCGTATTGAAACTTTTAGAACCACATACAAAATGCCACCAATTTTCAAGGAAGTAATAGAGACATTATACTTTTAAGAATATAATTGATGCTGATGATCAATGCATCACTGATCGATTTAAATTATCATGATCAAAATAGATTATCTTAAAAAAATCGTGCAAAGTGCTTAATTACTACTGGATAAACTGTCACATACATACTCAGATGAACGTAACCTTTCCAATTAAGGGGTTGCGGCGGCGACTTGTGCTACTAAACTGACACTTAAGGTTAAATCATTATAATTACAGTCTACAAGGTCCGCTTGCCGTATATTGTTACTAATAGGGAAATGTTATATTTGGGTTAAGATGGTCAAGGCCAACGGCATCTTTTAATTTTAACAAGCAACGGGAACAGAAAATGTTTCATCATAAGTATACCTATTTGACGACGACCCTATCGGACTACCCATATTGGTGTCGATTTAACCCTTTTAGGTCCGGAATAAATTGCACAGACACTATTTTCTCTGGTATTAAAAGAGCTATTTGTGTTCTTTGCAATGCAATAGCGTATAGCACCGTTAGTTAGAAACTCGGTTTATCACCTCCTCTTGAAAGACGGTAAGTATTTAAATGAAATAACCCAAACTCTTTCATCTGTGTAATCTAAATTGATTATCTTTTAAAAGCTCATGTAAAATGCCTCATTAGTCTTGGGTAAACTAACACGTACATGAATAGATGATCATGATTTCACCAATAAAGGAGTTTATCGGCGACTTGTGCTACCAAAATTATATTTACTTCAATCAAATTCGACACTTATGGTAAGCTCATTTTAATTACAGTCTACATGGTCTGCTTGCCGTATTCTGTTACTAATAGGAAAATGATTTGTCTTGAGTAAGAAGGAAACTAACAGTGCTATCAAAGTCAATTTTACTTTTCAAATCTGACACTAAATGTTTAATCACTTTTATTGCAGTCTACACGGACAGCTTGTCGTATAGTGTCTACTTAGGAAAATGTTTTTTTTTTTAAATCTGACACTAAAGGTTAACACATTATTAATACAGTTCACAGGGACTGTTAGCAGTTTATTGTTACTAATAGGAAAATGATTTGTTTTTATAATGGTTTTAAGGTTCAACGGCAGTGACCTTTTAAGTTTGGCAAGCAAAGAAAATGTAAAGTGCTCATGTTCAGTATGTCTATTTAACGACGACGCTATGGGACTATCTAAAAGGGCATCGAACACGGTGGGATGTTCAGTCATTCAGGTCGTGGTATATTGTGTACCGACAGGATGTTCTTATTGTTAGAGCTACTTATGTTCAGTAACATGCCCTAGCGTATATCACTTGAATACTACTTGGTAGACGAACACATGCATAGTATATAATCATAATCTTAACAATAAGATAGTATAATGTTGCTAATCGAAAAATGTTTTGTTTTGGTTGAGGTTTTAAGTACAGCGGCAACCTTTTAAGCTGGGCCCGCAGCAGAAACTGAATATTTTTTATGATATGTACGTCTTTTTACGACGGCGCCTTCGGGCTATCCATATAGGCGTCGACAAATGTGATAAATTCAGCTTAACGTCTCTGGACACAGTACACACACATGCTATTCTGGTTTCAGCTACCCCGATTCTTTGACATGCCGCAGCGTATAGCACCGACATTCAAAACCTCCGTTTTACGTTCCCTTAGTAGCTTAAGTGGTGGGAAAGGAGTTTGAACCTGCAACTCCATGGCATGTTATAGCAATACATCATAAAAAGCTTCAAAACCTACAGAACCACATACAAAAAGTCACCAATTGTCAAGAAGTGATAGTGAAATTATACTTCAAAGAATATAACTGATTCTGATAGAGAGTACAACTCTGATCGATTACCCCAATAATGATCTAAATGGATTATCTTTAAAAAAAGTCATGTAAAGTGCTTAATCACTACTAGGTAAACTAACACGTACATGAATAGGTGATCTAATCTGACCAATAAAGAAGTTGCATCGGCGAACTATGCTACCAAAAGCATTTTAACGTTTCAAATCGGGCTCTAAAAGTTAACTCATAATAATTACAGTCTTCAGGGTCTGCTAGCAGTGTACTGTTATTTATAGGAAAGTGTTTTGTTTTTATAAAGGTTTTACGTACAATCCCAATCTTTGAAGTTGGACAAAATAAACTGTGAAGTGTCCATGATCATAACGTCTATTTTACAACGACGCTTTGGGCTAAACCTATTGGCGTTGACCAATGCGGGATGTTCGGGCTTTTATGAAGCGGGATAAAGTGCAGAGGCAGGATGTACTTGTTGTTAGAGCTACCTCTGTTCAGTGGCATGCGCAAGTGTAGCGTATCGACACTCAGAACCTCCGTTAACGCCACCTCCCTCGGAAAAAAGGAAAGTATTTGAGTGGTGATGTAGGAACCCGAGCCTGCTACAGCTGTATGGAGAGTCATGTATTTTACAATTTATTCATAGTTCTGTTTCAAGCAACCGAAACCTAAAATAAAACAAATGCAAAGCCATTGTCAAGCAAAAATATTATTGATTCTACAAAGATCGATTTCCTCAATTGTGATTTAAATGGTGTATCTGTATAAAGTCGTGCAAAGTGCTTGACATACCACTGGGTGAACTACAACATGGGTAGATGATCACATGTTGTCGATTATGAGTTGGAGCGCAAACTGTTTTACTAAAACATTTTTAATTTTAAGACGAGAAACTGTATTTTTAAATGCAATTGTTGCTTTTTATTGTGTACTCAAGCAATTGCAATAACTATTCATTTCGCCGCTTTTGTATAAACATTCTACCGAAATATAATAATAATCTTTGTTATAAAACACCTTCCAATTGTTGTGAGTGAAAGTCGAATGATGCAGTTTCCTTTCAGATCTCGTTAAAGTGAATACATTACCTTGACTGTTGAGATGCTACCGAAGACTACCCAAAACAACTTATGCATTCAGTGATACATAAATTAAGTGGCAGGAAATCTGTACTGTTCCGCATCTGTAGTGTACTGTACTGTCTCTGCATTTCGATATTACAAAAGGCTGGTTTCAAAATAGTATAGACTCTGCATGTCTAGCTCATTCAAACAGAACACCATAAAATCATGCTTGAATTCTGCTCACTTTTGATGTTCCAAGGCATTCGCTAATGAATCTATTTCGATTCATGTGTGGTATGTATGTGGTGTTTTGTTTGTGGTATGTCTGTGTTGTTTCTGTGTCTCTTGTTTTGTGTCTGTAGGGGTTTGATCTTGTGCCTTTAAACAAAGTTATCATCACTCGTTTGGCTACTGGGTTTGTCCTTGTCTTTCTAAATGTATTATTGATATGACTTTTAGACAAAAATCAACATATCAGTTTTTGAATGCGTTCCGTTATACCTTGTTCAAGTGGTCCAGCATCTTGTAGGCTCCATCCAGCTACTCCCATCCTTCCAGCTACCCCAATCATCGTTCGCCTTTTAAAGCTGTATTCTCACGGATTTACCGTTTTGACAACTTTTTTATTTTTTGTCTTGGAAAGAGCAAATTTTTGCGTAATTATCTGCAAACCAATGATTTAAGACTGCTGACAAAAAATCAGTTCGCAGATTTTTATATTTCCGTTCGAAAATAAACTACTTTTGTTAAGGTATACGCGGTCATGAAAATGCCACCTTCACAAAGTAAAAAACATTGGCACCTAAAACTAGTCACTTTTTCTGCTTTGAGTTCAAAGGATTTTGAGTTCAAATATATTAGAATATTTCTTTGTTAAGTTTGATCCGCTATTCAACTCTCATACACAAATACCCTGCTTGCTAAAGTTTGCACCTGAAAAAAACAATGCACTTGATTATTTGAAACGTTTTGGTCCTTAAAACCCGGTTTTGCTTTTGTGAAACAGCCATTGCAAACTACCGAATAACTATCACGTACCAACATAGAGGTCATAATAAGGACAATCAAGGACATGACAATCAAGGAAAATTGAGGAGGCGCAGCAGCGAAATTGGTCACACACATCAACTTAGCTTTTCAAATTTGACAACAAATAAAAAGGCGGAATATATGGCATTAAATCTAATGTAAGTAACAGGGAAATGATGTGTTTAGTTTATGAAATAGACTCTTATTAATGTGGCGAATTAAATTTAGACGACTTAATGAAGCTAACTGTTTTTCTTTCTACTCTGTCATTTAGTTTATTGTACATAACACTTTATTTAAGTATGATTGTGTTGAAAACTAACGGCTTATTTCAAATCACACTTGAGTCAGCTTCCTCGATCAAACTTTAAGTACTGGGTGTCCATTTGAGAGGACATAAGAACCGCTTGGTTGTAAGGCAGGCGGACATTCTTCCTCTGAGCCATCCGACACTGTCATTGACATTTTATTGTGAGAGCTTTCTGTAATTATGTAACACAATATGAACGCTAAATGCTTCTGCATTATGAAAACTGATATCAAAATGTCATCTAGAAAAGAATAACTTTGTCAGCATATTTTAAAAGAAAGAAACTCATATCCGTTTCAATGTAAATTCATAAATTCGTGATTTCTTATGCAAAAAAAAATGCACAACGGGACTTGACACATAGCGTTGCGGAAAAAAGCTTATAATGAATGTCAGTAATTACACTAAGAGGATTGTATCACAACAACCTCCTGATGTAATTATTATTGTTACCAGTTAAAGACGAAAAGCTATACATAGCTACACTTACTATTTTTGCTTTAAATTGTTTCTATTCTTATCTGCCGGAATGACAATTCCATTGCTTACTTTGAATGAAAATGAGTTTGTTGTATATCTTCTTTAAAAGCGTCGTCGCCTAATGCAAACAAGCATAAAAAACACATCTTTAACAAACTTCTGACTCTTAGTTTAAGGCTGTTCCTCAACGGCCTACTGACTTAAGTAACGCAAATAAAAATCAGGTATCGTCAGACCTACTTTTTGAATGACGTGATGAAACAATTAATACGCCGCGGTTACAAAATGGCGACTTAATGACTTAATGTCAAATGTGAATTTGTAAACAAGCCCGAGATTCTTTAATAGATCTTGGCGAGGAAACAATGGGAGAATATAATTACAGATAAGTACATAGAGAATGGAAAGGTGCTGGCTAAAACACCTTGCCTTTTTTTACTTATTATAAATATTCAAAACGTTCTTAGGCAATAACGAGTTCATTTAATTACTTTACACTACCAATGAAGTTTCGAGATGAAAGCATTTTCATAGTACATATTGGTTTATTATATACTGTTATGGAACTAGCTAATTGTGTTAAAGATTCATTAATAAACATTACTTATTCTTATGACAAGCGCGTACCGGTAACAGTTTGGGACCGCTCAATTTTTTTCGATCTGATTGTTGTTGCCTGTACATTCAAGTATATTCACGCTTGTTGGGCCTACAGCCTTTCAACGCCTTTGGCACGTTCATGGCATTTGGTATGATAATGGATTCGCGCAAGCGCTTCTTAGGAAATTTGCCAAATCGCCACCGAGCGTATGAATGTAAGCACGAAATGAACAAATCAATTTGTATGTTTACAAATTCTCTGTCTGTTGTATTTGTTTTATTATCAAGATTGGAAGAATCTCAGGTAAAATTATGAACAGAAATCTGTTATCGGTTTATAACATATAATATATGGAACTGAGGATATTTGGAACGTCGTGAACCATTGGGGAAATTTCGTTGTGCGTGCCCAATCAAAATGCAGCAACGATAACAACAGTGCCATATCCACGCCGATGATGTCGTTCAAAGTAAACGTCAATTTTTCTCTTTAGGAAAGACTAGGATAGTGTAATTATATAAAAGTATACATGACAAGAGGCCCAAAAGGGCTTATGCTCTACTGGAATGGCTCTTATGGTCATTTTCAATCCAGAGCATGTACGATTGAGTAATAGGCAACAAATATATAGTTCACTTTTTGTGTTTGAGTTAGCTGAAAACGCTGCACGTTCAACATCTGAGGACAGGAAGTGTTGTAAGCAGATTAGTTACATAAACTATTTTAATATGTGCCAAGTAAAGGTAATCTGAGGGTAAAACATATTTGCTTTCAAAACTGTACTCATGGTCAAAATTTCATTTCTGTAGCTTTAAAAATAAAAAGTCGGTCAAAGGTCAATGTCAAGGACATCCGAGGACAACATTAATGCTTGTTTGCAAAACTGTTCACATGGTCAAAATTTCATTACTGTAGCTTTAAAAATTAAAAAGTAAGTCAAAAGGGTGGGGCCAGCTTTTGCCCAAGGGGCATTATTTCAAATGTTTTCAAATGCACCATATGATGCTCCACAACAAATATCAAAGGTATGGGCCTTGTGGTTTGAAACAAGAAGATTTTGAAAATATTTCTTAAATAAGTCTCTAGGAAAATTGTGACACCCAGGGCAGTGCCAGTTTTGACCCAAGGGGCATAATTTGAACAGCCATGGTAGTGGACCACTAAATAAAGCCTTGTTCAAAATAGCAAGGATTTGCATAGTGGTTTCAGATAAAAAGGTTTAACATTTCCCAATTTAAGGGGGGGGGGGGGGGGGGAGTCCGTCCCTTACAAAGAAAAGAGAATTCTTCCCCGGGCCTCCGCCAACGTCGCCGAGATCGTTTGTGTTGCCACACTGGTCCCTTACGGGACGATCTCCGTGGGAGGGGGGGGGGGGGGGCAGTAATGACCCCAGGGGCATAATTTGAACAAACCTTCACAAGCAATTTTATACTTTCACGACCCATACTCCGGGCATGCATGGGCAGATCTGGCTGGTTTTCAAAAGGAACCGAGTTCCAAAGGATATCTAAATACTGTACAAGTTTCATCGAGATACAATCAAAACTGAAGACTGTATCATGTTCATAAGCAATTGTTTACAGACGAACTGATTTTTTATACTTTCAAGGCCCACTATCTAGGCATGGGCGGATCTGGCTGGTTTTCATTAGGAACCGAGCTCTTATGGATATATAAATACTGTACAAATGTCATTTAAATACAATCAAAACTGAAGACTGTATCGTGTTCACAAGCTAGTGTTTACACAATAGCATTTTTTATACTATCAAAGGCAATAATCTAGGCATGCATGGGCGGATCTGGCTAGTTTTCGATAGGAACCGAGCTCTAATGGATATCTAAATACTGTACAAGTTTCATCGAGATACAATCAAAAATGAAGCCTGTATCGTGTTCACATCCAATTGTTTACACAATAACATTTTTTTTTACTATCAAGGCCTATAATCTAGGCATGCATGGGCGGATCTGGCTGGTTTTCAAAAGGAACCGAGCTCTAATGGATATCTAGATACTGTACAAGTTTCATCGAGATACAATTAAAAATGAAGACTGTATCGTGTTCACAAGCAATTATTTACAGACGCACGGACGTACGAACGCACAGACGCACATACTACGTACACATTACCATCGCATAAGCTCTTCTGGCCTTTGGCCAGTAGAGCTAAAAACGCTTCACACATCAGCCTCGTGCAGTGAAATGTTCATTTTTTTCGAAAATAAATGGTATGTTGGTCCCTTTGTAAACATATTCTGGGAGAGAGCTACATCAGAAGCACAAATTGTATCCTATGTCTGAACACTTCAGTCTTGATTTGCTTGAAACTGTTCATTGGCAGTAATGAAAGAACAAGATTGGCCACATCCTTTACTCGGGCTAGCAGACAAAGTAGGTTACCATGAACTATATTAAAGATATATTCATTTGCTCAATGCATGAAATTACTATGATTTTATCATAGTATATCGTTTTGATAACTATTAAACAATACAAACTACTGGAACAGGCCACAACACGAAAACTACTGGAACAGGCCACAACACGAAAACTACTGGAACAAGCCACAACACGAAAACTACTGGAACAGGCCACAACACGAAAACTACTGGAACAAGCCACAACACGAAAACTACTGGAACAGGCTACAACACGAAAACTACTGGAACAAGCCACAACACGAAAACTACTGGAACAAGCCACAACACGAAAACTACTGGAACAAGCCACAACACGAATTCTACTGGAACAAGCCACAACACGAAAACTACTGGAACAAGCCACAACACGAAAACTACTGGAACAAGCCACAACACGAAAACTACTGGAACAAGCCACAACACGAAAACTACTGGAACAGGCCACAACACGAAAACTACTGGAACAGGCCACATCACGAAAACTACTGGAACAAGCCACAACACGAAAACTACTGGAACAAGCCACAACACGAAAACTACTGGAACAAACCACAACACGAAAACTACTGGAACAGGCCACAACACGAAAACTACTGGAACAAGCCACAACACGAAAACTACTGGAACAAGCCACAACAATATAAACTACTGGAACAGGCCACAACACGAAAACTACTGGAACAGGCCACAACACGAAAACTACTGGAACAAGCCACAACACAAAAACTACTGGAACAGGCCACAACACGAAAACTACTGGAACAGGCCACAACACGAAAACAACTGGAACAAGCCACAACACGAAAACTACTGGAACAAGCCACAACACGAAAACTACTGGAACAGGCCACAACACGAAAACTACTGGAACAGGCCACAACACGAAAACTACTGGAACAAGCCACAACACGAAAACTACTGGAACAAGCCACAACACGAAAACAACTGGAACAGGCCACAACACGAAAACTACTGGAACAAGCCACAACACGAAATCTACTGGAACAGGCCACAACACGAAAACTACTGGAACAGGCCACAACACGAAAACTACTGGAACAGGCCACAACACTAAAACTACTGGAACAAGCCACAACACGAAAACTACTGGAACAAGCCACAACACGAAAACTACTGGAACAGGCCACAACACGAAAACTACTGTAACAAGCCACAACACGGAAACAACTGGAACAAGCCACAACACGAAAACTACTGGAACAAGCCACAACACGAATTCTACTGGAACAGGCCACAACACGAAAACTACTGGAACAAGCCACAACACGAAAACTACTGGAACAGGCCACAACACAAAAACTACTGAAACAAGCCACAACACGAAAACTTCTGGAACAGGCCACAACACGAAAACTACTGGATCAAGCCACAACACGAAAACTACTGGAACAGTCCACAACACGAAAACTACTGGAACAAGCCACATCACGAAAACTACTGGAACAGGCCACAACACGAAAACTACTGGAACAGGCCACAACACGAAAACTACTGGAACAGGCCACAACACGAAAACTACTGGAACAGGCCACAACACGAAAACTACTGGAACAGGCTACAACACAAAAACTAATTGAACAAGCCACAACACGAAAACTACTGGAACAAGCCACAACACAAAAACTACTGGAACAAGCCACGACACAAAAACTACTGGAACAAGCCACAACACGAAAACTACTGGAACAAGCCACAACACGAAAACTACTGGAACAGGCCACAACACGAAAACTACTGGAACAGGCCACATCACGAAAACTACTGGAACAGGCCACAACACGAAAACTACTGGAACAAGCCACAACACGAAAACTACTGGAACAGGCCACAACACGGAAACTACTGGAACAAGCCATAACACGAAAACTATTGGAACAAGCCACAACACGAAAACTACTGGAACAAACCACAACACGAAAACTACTGGAACAAGCCACAACACGAAAACTACTGGAACAGGCCACAACACGAAAACTACTGGAACAAGCCACAACCCGAGAACTACTGGAACAAGCCACATCACGAAAACTACTGGAACAGGCCACAACACGAAAACTACTGTAACAAGCCACAACACGAAAACTACTGGAACAAGCCACAACACGAAAACTACTGGAACAAGCCACAACACGAAAACTACTGGAACAAGCCACAACACGAAAACTACTGGAACAAGCCACAACACGAAAACTACTGGAACAAGCCACAACACGAAAACAACTGGAACAGGCCACAACACGAAAACTACTGTAACAAGCCACAACACGAAAACTACTGGAACAAGCCACAACACGAAAACTACTGGAACAAGCCACACTACAGAGTTAAGCCACATAACGAAAAGTAGTTGGGCAAGCTACAACACGATGGAGAATTCAGCCTAAGTATTCACGAAAAGAATGGAACGGGAGCGTTCAGATTCGAGAACAAAAATGTTTATTTAAAAAGGATGTTCTTTCATTATCCCAATCAATGCTGTGCAAGGAATGAGCAGTATTAAAAAGTCGGTTTATTGTTTATTGCAGTGAAATGTGTCAATGGAAAATGTCAATTTGTCAATATCAAGACATCGTTAACGACTTTCACGACCTTACGATGCCATTCTTAGAAACAAAAGGGTTCCGATTAAAAGGTATAAATAACGCGCATTCCGTAATATTATAATAATATTATACATAATTGTATGGATTGAAGAAAAAATCATGGATATTTTGTTTAAATTTATTTTTTGCTCGAAATTGAGCCCACCTGCTCCATTATTTTCGTGAATACTGATGCTCAATTATCCATTAAGACAAATGTATTCTCACTAACTATAGAGACTGTATACAATTAAGCATAGTAATTTAAAAACCGTACAGCTTTTTAACACTGCGTCTCATGTTTTGATAGGAGTATACAAACGCTAATATAAATGTTAAGATATCAGACCAGTGATAAAATACATAATCAAAAACACCTTTAAGCATTGGAAATATTTGAACCCTAGCAGATAAAACAGTTTCAAATCGCCCGACGTCATTTAATATATGCAACACATATAAAAATATGTTTAAAAACACAGACATATTGAATATTTACACCAGTCATAGCACACATGCACTCGTTGTTTGTTGAAAAATCCGTCCAAAAAACTTTGAGTATAAGGACAGAGAAACAGGAAAAAACAGGCTGGTAATTTTTATTTATTTGAAGTTTTTTTTCTTACTATTTTCCGATTTTCATTCGAGAGATATATTGGTAAGGTAGATATAGTTTCGTTCATTCCGTTATACATTAGCACGTTTCTTTGCAGAACAGACGTCATCAAAATATGTCAAGAGATCTCGTGCTAACATCGAGTGGGAAATTGTGTTACAAGAAACAATTGGTTTCACCATCTCTATGACAGACTCTTGGGTGTCAAATCGACTGTTAAACATATCATATTTTGTTCGAACGTTTAGAAGGTTGTTTTATGGTGTTAACAATGATGACGTAGATTTGCGTCATTCTGATAAAGCGATTTTACAGGTTCGCCAAGGAGACATTTCCACATATGTTCCGGGAAAAAACAGATGCCACAAACTGTAATACAGCAACGGAAATCTACACATCTACAGCAAATTGTCATTTTAAAGAAATTTAATGATATCTGCATACTGCTCAAACGACCAATCGCAAAGCGTTATACACATTTATGCGCGAAAATACATACGCTAATAGTTGCTGGTGACATTGTTGCTTCATTGTCAAGCAAAAGCAAATTAACATCATGCCCTAGACTATTATACATACAATACAAACAATTTATATATAAAGCAATTTGATTCAATGACATATTACTGCTGTCGTTATCAATGTTTCAAATGGCATTTAGAATCAAATGAATAAATCTGTATAATGGTGCGTTTTAAAGTTCTCGTTTGCAGACGGAAGGAAACGAGCACCCAGTGTATATTGGCAGTTATTTCATATAGCAATGGAGAGTACAGAGAAAGTTCAGTAGCCTGAAACAGCGCTTCAAGACAAGATTTAAAACCTGATCAAACCTGTCATTATGGGTCTTTTAAAAACCAAGCGTTACGAAGAGGAACCGTTAGAAACTATTTGAAGATAGAAACCCTGTGGCGAAGATCATGCAATTACCTTATTAGTAATTTCTACTTCCTCGTCTGAAATTTTAAACCAATGGCTAATAAACCAATCTTATGTCATGTTTTTACTTCCTTTTGTTTACGTAATAGTTCCTTCCGCAAAAAAAAGTAATCTAAGCAAATTATTAACAAAATTGTCAGTTTTGAAATGTTTTTATCTGCAAATGAGGTTACATAAATGCATATGCTAAATAGCATAGGGACTGTACACCAGATTAGCACCAAAAAGTTTTTTCCTGTAACGAATCATAGGACAATTATTTAATGAAATGTTTTACTCTTTGATATCATAATTGTAAAAAAACATACCAAAATGTAAAAAAAAATGGAGTCGGAGTCAAATTGGATAAAGCTTTTATTTTAAACGCCCCAAATCACAAAGACAAAAACAGCTCCTAGTAGAGATGGGGTCAAGTGGTCATTTTTCAGCTTTGGTAAATTTGTTCCACTGATAAGCCTGAGCATCAGCTTGATGCTCAGGAAGGGCATAAACTGAAGGACTTTGTAGGAACCGGGAACGCTTTAAATGTGCGGGGAAGTCGACTAGTAACACATCATATCTATTGTCCGTGGTCAATTATCCAGCAACACCGTGCCGATGGATTTCCATCCATTCATAAAAGTCTACACGTATCATCATTTACCGCGTGATTCTCGTTATTTCTATTTATTTTTTAACCAGTTGCTTATAATGAAACGCATTGTGTTTGAGCCAGAACTCTTCCAATTATAGAATAAGATGGCATTGAAAAGTGTTGTTCACATGTTTTATTTCCATGTGCAAGTGTTTATTTTATTCCCTGACAGCTGACAACAATTAACCGAATTATTAACAGCCAGTCTCATGATAACATTTTGTCTTCGCTTTTTTCGAAAATTGAACAAACTACAAAACGGTTGGCTGTTTCATTTCTTTTTGAATTAATGCACAAGCAATATTTCAAACATTGTGGTAAACTCCAACAACAGCGATCAATCATACACAGTTTGGAAAGGAAACAGGAAATTAGATCATTGTGCATTGCAGAGCTTTACATACCAAACGTGTTGGGTAGACGTTATTATTTTCCCGCGTGTTGATTATTCATGTTATTAAATCATTTGAAATGATACTCCGATGACCAATTCGAACACCCATCCTTTTATTCGACTTTAAAAATAGAAAAACGCACTAGAAACTGCAACAAGACGCATGCCAAATGTAAAACAACCTCCTCTAGCCCAATGAATTATTTTCCCTAGCTGTATGTGTTTACTTATATTGCTTACTGCAATAGTGCTAGAAAACATGAACTTTACTTTGACTTCAGTTTTTATTTTTGGAATTGACACGGATGTAAGACGCAAAACTTATCCAGTGAGCATACTTCAATGTTCATTTATTAATACACAACTGTTATTATTCAACTTATTTGCTTATGTTTTTTCACTAAACATTATATATTTGAGTAAACGGATAACGTTGAATACACGTAACTGACAGTTCATGAATGTTGCGAAGTTCCGAATCGCGGCATCAAAGTTCTCATGAAACTCCTAAAGTAAACTAATATTTCAGATACAATGAATTCATGTCTTGGAATAAATCCAATTCATCGAAAGAAATTATCAGACCCTGACTATTCATAATGGGTAAAACATTTCGGAGCCTTGAACGCTTCAAATTTGCGTGGGAGTCGGGATATCTGTTTTTCCCATACACTAAGAAGTATTGAGTGACTAGCAACAGTGTCCGGTTGTATTTCAAACCATTCTTAATAGCCCAAACGTATCATCAGCTAACGCCTTTTTTGTTATTTTAATTTATGTTTGCGCCTATTCCTTATGATAAGACGCATTGTGTTCGCTAGATCCCTGGTAATTAAAGAATAAGATGGCATTGGAATGTGCTGTACAAATGTATTAGGTCCATTTGCAAGAATTTCTTATAATTATTCCTTGACAGCTTTTACACTGAATTTCTAACAAAAACCTGTAGGTTTTACTTTTTCTTGTTCATATGTCGAACAAAATGTCAATGAGGTTTTCCGTTGTTTCTTTTTAAATTAATGCACAAGTGATTAATTAAACAAATTTTGAAAAGGAAACAGGAAATTATAGCATTTTGCATAGCAAACTTAAAAAAGTAAGACGTTTACATTTTACTGCGTGTTGATTAATCATGTAAATTCGGTAGCTTAATGTCATGTGATATTTAAATACGTACTTCCAATACATTGGCATCGAGCGGACTCGGTTTAAGCAACAATTTACAAAGTGTTCTATCATTACTAGCTCATGTGGGAAGAATGTCAGATCGGTTCACCTCGCATGAAGTGGACTCTCAGCGAAGTATACTGTATGCCTATTGCTATCCATTTAATGATAGACAAACACAGATACAAAACGTTACGAAGGGAAACCCAAAAATAGGCTTTCAAGAATAAAAGTACAATTGTGGGCGAGTAATTACCCTTACCCTTTAATTTTCTAATGGAACTGTATCCATACACGTTAAAATTCCAGAGCCCTGTAAAAGAGGACATAATTAGTTCATCATCAAAGTTCTTTAGAGTGTTTTCATAAATGATGCCGCCAATTCTTGGAGTCCATTTTGCTAAATGATGCCACCTAAACAATATTAAATATGTTATTTTTAAGGCAGCTTTTATATTTAAAAGTCTAAAAATATAACAGGCTTTATATGGATTAAAGGGTGTTTCTTTTTGTTTTATATAAAAAATCAAAGACCCGTTTGAAATAACAACCAATTGACCCATTGCTCCATTTGAACACCCATCCCCTCCCATTCACCTATTTGAACACCCATCCCTTCCCATTCACCATTTTGAACACCTATCACTTCCCGTCCACAGAAATGAACACCCATTCCTTTCATTGACCTATTTGAAGAACAATACATTCTCATTCGCTCAATTGAAAACAGATCACTTCCTATAGACCCATTTGAAAATCGAACCCATTCTATAGACTCATTTGAACATAGATCCCTTCCTATAAACCCATTTGAAAACCGACCCCTTCCTATAGACCCATTTGAACATCGATCCCTTCCTTTTGACCCAATTGAACATCGATCCCTTCCTATAGACCAATTTGAACACCGATCACTTCCCATTCACCCATTTGTACACTTATCTCTTCCCCATCCCATCGCCCATTTGAACACCCATCCCTTCCCATTTACATATATAAACACCAATCCCTTCCCATTCACCTATATGAACACTCATCCCTCCCCATTCACCTAAATGAACACACATCCCTTCCCATTCACCCATTTGAACACCCATCCCTTACCATTTACCCATTTGAACACCCAATCCTTCCCATTCACCAAATTGACCAAATTAAATACTCATCCCTTTCACTGACACATTTAAAAATCCATCCTATTGCATTTGAATTACAATTCCTTCCTTATCACCCAATTGAACACCTATCCCTTCCTATAGAACCATATGAAATGATATCCAATTTACCCAATGCTCCAACTGAACACCGATCCCTTTTCCATCCCTCATCAACTTGTGGGAAAACAGATGATCAAACTATTTTAATTTTATGTTTTACTTGTATTTCTTTAGACATTGCGGTCAAAATAACTATTTTTTGCTAACCGTAACAGTACAAGAAAACATAGACTTTACTGATTTAAAATGTTGTTGTGAGCCGAATGCAGCACGCCAAGGCTATCTTGTGATCACCGATAGTTAATGTGTGTTGCGACAATCCAAATAGTGGCATCAAAGTTCTCATCAAACTCTTAAAGTACACTAATATTTCAAATGCAATGAATTCGTGTCTTGGAATAAATTCAATTCACCATAAGGGAATTTTCAGACCTCTACCAGTTTACATTGGATAAGGCGTTTAAGAACATTGAAAGCTTCAAATGTGCGGGGGAGTCGGCTTGATACTCATCATATCTGTTTCCTCGTGATAGATAAATTGAGTTACCAGCAGTGTGCCGTGGGATTTCTACTCATTCATTATAGCCTATTACTTATCATCAGCTGTTGCCCTGTTGTTTTATGTATTTTCGCACAAATTGCTTACGATTAGACGTATTATGTATTTGCCGGAACTCTTTTAATTAAAGAATATAAGATGTCATTGAAATGTGCTGTACAAAAGCATTAGTTCCAGGTGCAAGAGATTGTTTTAACTAGGTCTTGACCATTATTTTAAATAACTGAATTGCTAACAACCAGTATGAAGAATTGTCTTCGCCTTAACATATTGCATTGTAATTTGCCGTTTGTTTGTGTGTGTTTTTTAAATTCACAAGCAGTATACCAACCATGTAAGTTAATTCCTTCAATAGCTATCAATCAAACACAGTTGGGAAAGGAAACAGAAACTAAGATAAATTGTGCATCACAGACCTTTAATAAGCGTGTTGGATAGACGTTTATTTATTCCCGTGAGTAGCTTAATCACCTTAATTGAACTTAATTATGTAACATCGCACTCTAAATATAACATAAAACTATAAATAAATACCAGCGATTCAAATAAACTGCCATCAAACGAAGCGGACGCGGTTGTGGCAACAATCAACGCAGTGTTCTATTTCTGAAAGCATTAATCGGAACACCTCAGCCAACATGACCTTAGGGAAGAGAAGTAGTGACATTATACCGGTCATACTAGATCATTATTTTTTTCTCCAAAGCTAGATTTAGACACTTATATAAACTAAAATAATCTATTTCAGTGCATTGTTCAAGATATCGAATATGTCCACTAAGCGTAATGATAATTGATAAATGATAATTAATTAAATTGGCTTCATCACATTTTCTTACATCATAAAGACTATTTGAGTTCTATCCCGGGGGTTGTCGGAGATGACCGAGTTGTTACGATTGTGAAAGTGTGTCTGTCTCAAGGTTAAACAAAACTTGTATTGACGGTAGTGATGTCACATTGGCACAGAACAGCCAATATAATTTGGAACTAATATGTATGGTCAAAGTACGCTTCAATTACTTCACATCTTTTAAGTAGTACTAATTGTAAACTGACCACGTCTGCCTTGTTTTGACTGTCGTCAAGATAGAAAAGCGCCCTTTTGCATACTGAAGGGTTACCTAATTCTGATAATAACCGATCAATCTAAAAAGTTATTTCTTATTATCATCGAAACGAACAGGTTGTTCACTGATCTTATCATCGCCGCATGTGTGAACAAATACCATGTCTTATACTTCGGACATTCGTCTTTTCAGTTTCCATCGAATATTTGAGAAACTAAACCGAAACTGCTTCTTTAACTTCTTAGCTATACATCAGGAGAATGTTTTAAGGAAGAAAATTGCAGACTATTAATGATCATTACAAGTTCCTGTTGCACGAATTACAGATAATTTCACCTCGCAAGAAGCGGACTCTTGGCATAGTGTTTGCGTGTGTCTAGCAGACAAGCGGGCAACAATAGACAAGCCTGTGTCAAGAACGCTAGAAAGAGAAACCTTAAAATAGGCTAACGAGAATAACTGTATAATTTGGGGCGAGTGATTACTTTTATCCTTGATTTTTAATGGAACTGTATCCATCTATGTTGGAAGTCCAATTCTCCGTTTACTAGTATGTTATTTATTATTCAACACAATAGTCAACGGCCAGTTCTTGGAACGCAAAATTATTTAACGTAGTCAATGTGCAACAGAAACAACCTTTCTTCTTTTTAGGCATTTTAATATGTAAAGTCCTTAAAATGAAACCCACCATTGTATATGGATGTAAATGAGTTTTAGCTTCTATTTCAGATTCATTTGACACCTTGGAAAATGGCTGATCAGACTCATGTAACAATTCGATTGCCGTTAAAGAAACAAGCAAGCATAGGCTTTACTTTTATTTCAATATGCTTTTATTTCGGAAGCAGATGCTTGTAGTACACAAAGGTAATCTATGCAAACTTCAAAAGTATTTAATGAATATATTTATAATGTTCAAACTTTTTCATATGCTTCATTATTGTTGGACAAGTGCAAAAGATATTGAAGAGAATACATATTTATAGATCATCTCTTAACGTATACTAATATTTCAGTTGCAATGAATCCACGTCACAAAATCGGAATAAATCCACTCCATCTTAGGATAATTTTAAGTCCTCAGACTGTTAAAATTGGATAAGCTTTTAATGTGATGGGGGTCGGCTGCATGGGTATGTCACATCTGTTTTCCCTGCATTTAGAGAAGTTGAGAGACTAGCATCATTGTGCTGTTGGATTTCCACCCATTAATAATGAACTATAAGACAGTTAATATCTTCTCTCGTTATTTCTCGTTATTTCTATTTATTTTCAGGCAGATTGTTAATGATAAGACGCATTGTGAATTTCTCAGAAACTTGTGTTCATATCAACAGCACAAGTATTTTAGAATGAAATGCCAAAGAAATGAGTTGTACTTGCAAGAGATTGTTTCCATTTTTCCTTGACAGCTATAACAAATAACAAAAAATGGGTGGTATTTTTTCCTAATAACCAGCTGGAAGATATTTCCAACTTTATTGTGGGTAGAACTAGTTTGCGGGTGCTTTTTTGATAAATGGTCGTGCTGTATATCAAACAATGCGATAAGTCCTATAACAGCTATCTATGAAAGATACACTGGAAAGGAAGCAGGTAATTAGCTCATTATAAATCACATACCTTTAAATAGCAAACTTGTCGGGTATACGTTTATCTTTCATCGCGTGGTACTGAATCATGTTAATTGAATTGCATTGCGCACATACATGTAACATAAATATTAAATTAAGTACCAGCAGTTCAAATATAATGGCAGCAAAGAGCGAGGTCTGGGTTATGGCAACAGTTTCGACGTGTTTTATTACGTGTCTGGCTCAAGATAAACAGCACTTGTATTGGTGACGGAAGTGGTGTCACATTGGCACAGTACACAGGTTATTTTCAGGCATATGTAATTTGGGAAATAACTTGCAATATGTTTGGTAAGAGTACGCTTTGCAAACCTAACACTTAAAAGGTTGTCGATCTTACATGGAACATTATAATCCCGTATGTGAGAATAGCAAAATGGTATGTACATGTTTAATGTTGAGTAAAGCCATCCCAAAATGATGGCAATTAAATTTGAGCGGCCCTACTAGCTTACTTTGTGTATTCTGTATTGCAAGTTATATTATAAATATAAAGGCCAATTACGTTGATTTCATATAAACTATCTTACAAACTGTTCTACATTAACTTCATACAGCTTTGTTATAAATGTTATGTGTAAGTTGTTCTATTCAATTTGTTCATTCATAAATTTGTAAATTCAAAACCGACGAATTGAAGGCCGGAATGATGTGTTATGCCAAAATAGCGTAACGGAAAAAGAAATGAATTAATGTTAAAAAACACGTTTTGAGGATTAAATTAATGCCTTCCTGACGTTATGTATTTTCACACAGATTGCTTACGATTAGACGTATTATGTATTTGCCGGAACTCTTTTACTTAAAGAATATAAGATGTCATTGAAATGTGCTGTTTTTCCCATACACTAAGAAGTATTGAGTGACTAGCAACAGTGTCCGGTTGTATTTCAAACCATTCTTAATAGCCCAAACGTATCATCAGCTAACGCCTTTTTTTGTTATTTTAATTTATGTTTGCGCCTATTCCTTATGATAAGACGCATTGTGTTCGCCAGATCCATGGTAATTAAAGAATAAGATGGCATTGGAATGTGCTGTACAAATGTATTAGGTCCATTTGCAAGAATTTCTTATAATTATTCCTTGACAGCTTTTACACTGAATTTCTAACAAAAACCTGCAGGTTTTACTTTTTCTTGTTCATATGTCGAACAAAATGTCAATGAGGTTTTCCGTTGTTTCTTTGTAAATTAATGCACAAGTGATCAATTAAACAAATTTTGAAAAGGAAACAGGAAATTATAGCATTTTGCATAGCAAACTTAAAAAGTAAGACGTTTACATTTTACCGCGTGTTGATTAATCATGTAAATTCGGTAGCGTCGCACACTTATGTAATATTTAAATACGTACTTCCAATACATTGGCATCGAGCAGACTCGGTTTAAGCAACAATTTACGAAGTGTTCTATCATTACTAGCTCATGTGGGAAGAATGTCAGATAGGTTCACCTCGCATGAAGTGGACTCTCAGCGAAGTATACTGTATGCCTATTGCTATCCATTTAAGGATAGACAAACACAGATACAAAACGTTACGAAGGGAAACCCCAAAATAGGCTTTCAAGAATAAAAGTACAATTGTGGGCGAGTGATTACCCTTACCCTTTAATTTTCTAATGGAACTGTATCCATACACGTTAAAATTCCAGAGCCCTGTAAAAGAGGACATAATTCGTTCATCATCAAAGTTCTTTAGAGCGTTTTCATAAATGATGCCGCCAATTCTTGGAGTCCATTTTCCTAAATGATGCCACCTAAACAAAATTAAATATGTTATTTTTAAGGCAGCTTTTATATTTAAAAGTCTGAAAATATAACAGGCTTTATATGGATTAAAGTGTGTTTCTTGCTTTTTGTTTTATATAAAAAATCAAAGACCCGTTTGAAATAACAACCAATTGACCCATTGCTCCATTTGAACACCCATCCCCTCCCATTCACCTATTTGAACACCCATCCCTTCCCATTCACCATTTTGAACACCCATCCCTTCCCGTCAACAGAAATGAACACCCATTCCTTTCATTGACCTATTTGAAGAACAATACATTCTCATTCGCTCAATTGAAAACAGATCACTTCCTATAGACCCATTTGAAAATCGAACCTTTTCTATAGACTCATTTGAACATAGATCCCTTCCTATAAACCCATTTGAAAACCGACCCCTTCCTATAGACCCATTTGAACATCGATCCCTTCCTTTTGACCCAATTGAACATCGATCCCTTCCTATAGACCAATTTGAACACCGATCACTTCCCATTCACCCATTTGAACACTTATCTCTTCCCCATCCCATCGCCCATTTGAACACCCATCCCTTCCCTTGATTTTTAATGGAACTGTATCCATCTTTGTTGGAAGTCCAATTCTCCGTTTACTAGTATGTTATTTATTATTCAACACAATAGTCAACGGCCAGTTCTTGGAACGCAAGATTATTTAACGTAGTCAATGTGCAACAGAAACAACCTTTCTTCTTTTTAGGCATTTTAATATGTAAAGTCCTTAAAATGAAACCCACCATTGTATATGGATGTAAATGAGTTTCTAACTTCTATTTCAGATTCATTTGACACCTTGGAAAATGGCTGATCAGACTCATGTACCAATTCGATTGCCGTTAAAGAAACAAGCAAGCATAGGCTTTACTTTTATTTCAATATGCTTTTATTTCGGAAGCAGATGCTTGTAGTACACAAAGGTAATCTATGCAAACTTCAAAAGTATTTAATGAGTATATTTATAACGTTCAAACTTTTTCATATGCTTCATTATTGTTGGACAAGTGCAAAAGATATTGAAGAGAATACATATTTATAGATCATCTCTTAACGTATACTAATATTTCAGTTGCAATGAATCCATGTCACAAAATCGGAATAAATCCACTCCATCTTAAGAGAATTTTAAGTCCTCAGACTGTTAAAATTGGATAAGCTTTTAATGTGATGGGGGTCGGCTGCATGGGTATGTCACATCTGTTTCCCCTGCATTTAGAGAAGTTGAGAGACTAGCATCATTGTGCTGTTGGATTTCCACCCATTAATAATGAACTATAAGACAGTTAATATCTTCTCTCGTTATTTCTCGTTATTTCCATTTATTTTCAGGCGGATTGTTAATGATAAGACGCATTGTGAATTTCTCAGAAACTTGTGTTTATATCAACAGCACAAGTATTTTAGAATGAAATGCCATAGAAATGAGTTGTACTTGCAAGAGATTGTTTCCATTTTTCCTTGACAGCTATAACAAATAACAAAAAATGGGTGGTATTTTTTCCTAATAACCAGCTGGAAGATTTTTCCAACTTTATTGTGGGTAGAACTAGTTTGCGGGTGCTTTTTTGATAAATGGTCGTGCAGTATATCAAACAATGCGATAAGTCCTATAACAGCTATCTATGAAAGATACATAGGAAAGGAAGCAGGTAATTAGCTCATTATAAATCACATACCTTTAAATAGCAAACTTGTCGGGTATACGTTTATCTTTCCTCGCGTGGTACTGAATCATGTTAATTGAATTGCATTGCGCACATACATGTAACATAAATATTAAATTAAGTACCAGCAGTTCAAATATAATGGCAGCAAAGGACGAGGTCTGGGTTATGGCAACAGTTTCGACGTGTTTTATTACGTGTCTGGCTCAAGATAAACAGCACTTGTATTGGTGACGGAAGTAGTGTCACATTGACACAGTACACTGGTTATTTTCAGGCATATGTAATTTGGGAAATAACTTGTATTATGTTTGGTAAGAGTACGCTTTGCAAACCTATCACTTAAAAGGTTGTCGATCTTACATGGAACATTATAATCCCGTATGTGAGAATAGCAAAATGGTATATACATGTTGAGTAAAGCCATCCCAAAATGATGGCAATTAAATTTGAGCGGCCCTACTAGCTTACTTTGTGTATTCTGTATTGCAAGTTATATTATAAATATAAAGGCCAATTACGTTGATTTCATATAAACTATCTTACAAACTGTTCAACATTAACTTCATACAGCTTTGTTATAAATGTTATGTGTAAGTTGTTCTATTCAATTTGTTCATTCATAAATTTGTAAATTCAAAACCGACGAATTGAAGGCCGGAATGATGTGTTATGCCAAAATAGCGTAACGGAAAAAGAAATGAATTAATGTTAGAAAACACGTTTTGAGGATTAAATTAATGCCTTCCTGACGTTATGTATTTTCGCGCAGATTTCTTATAAGAAGACGAATTATGTATTTGCCGGAACTCTTTTAATAAAAGAATATAAGATGAAATGAGATGTACAAATGTATAAATTTCATGTGCAAGAGATTGTTTTAATTAGGCCTTGACAATTATTGTAAATAACTGAATTGTTAACAACCAATATGAAGAATTGTCTTCGCCTTAAGATATTGCATTGTAATTTGCCGTTTGTTTGTGGGTTTTATTTAATTAATTCACATGCAGTATACCAACCATGTAAGTAATCTCCTTCAATAGCTTTCAATCAAACACAGTTGGGAAAGGAAACAGGAAATAAGATAAATTGTGCATCACAGACCTTTAATTAGCGTGTTGGATAGACGTTTATTTATTCCCGCGAGTAGCTTAATCACCTTAATTGAACTTAATTCTGTAACATCGCACTCTAAATATAACATAAAACTATAAATAAATACCAGCGATTCAAATATACTGCCATCAAACGAAGCGGACGCGGTTATGGCAACAATCAACGCAGTGTTCTATTTCTGAAAGCGTTAATCGGAACACCTCGGCCAACATGACCTTAGGAAAAAGAAGTAGTGACATTATACCGGTCATACTAGATCATTATTTTTTTCTCCAAAGCTAGATTTAGACACTTATATAAACTAAAATAATCTATTTCAGTGCATTGTTCAAGATATCCAATGGGTCTACTAAGCGTAATGATAATTGATAAATGATAATTAATTAAATTGGCTTCATCACATTTTCTTATATCTTAAAGACAATTTATGAGTTCGATCCCGGGGGTTGTCGGAGATGACCGAGATGTTACGATTGTGAAAGCGTGCCTGTCTCAAGGTTAAACAACACTTGTATTGACGGTAGTGATGTCACATTGGCACAAAACTGGCAATTTTAATTTGGAACCAGTATGTATGGTCAAAGTACGCTTCCATTACTTCACAACTTTTAAGAAGTACTAATTGTAAATTAACCACGTCTGTCTTGTTTTAACTGTCGTCATGAAAGAAAAGCACCTTTTTGTATACTGAAGTGTAACATATGATAATCAACGATCAATCTAAAAGGTTATTTCTTTTTATCATCGGAACAAACAGGTTGTTTACTGATCCTTACATCACCGCAAGTGTGAACAAATACCTATACTTTGGACATACGTCTTTTTAGTTCCAATCGAATATTTGAGAAACTAAGTCGACACTGCTTCTTTAACTGCTTAGCTATACATCAGGAGAATGTTTTAAGGAAGAAAATTCCATAGACTATTAATTATCAGTACAAGTTCCTGTTGCACGAATTACAGATAATTTCACCTCGCAAGAAGCGGACTCTTGGCATAGTGTTTGCGTGTGTCTAGCAGACAAGCAGACAACAATTTACAAGCCTGTGTCAAGAACGCTAGAAAGGGAAACCTTAAAATAGGCTAAAGAGAATAACTGTATAATTGGGGCGAGTGATTACATTTATCCTTGATTTTTTATGGAACTGTATCCATCTACGATCAATGTCCAAATCTCTGTTTACTAGTATGTTATTTATTATTCAACACATCGGCCAGTTCTTGTAACGCAAGATTATGTAACGTATTTAATGTGCAACAGAAACAATCATACTTCTTTCTAGGCATTTTAAAACTTTAAAATGAAACCGACCATTATATATGGATGTAAATATGTTTCTAACTTCTATTTCAGGTTCATTTGACACCTTGGAAAATAGCTAATCAGACTCATGCAACAATTCGCTTGCCGTTAAAGAAACAAACAGTAGTAGGCTTAACTTTTATTTCAATATGCTTTTATTTCGGAGGCAGATGCTTGTAGTACGCACAGGTAATCTATGCAAACTTCAAAAGTATTAAATTAATAAAATTTTAACGTTCAAACTTTTTCATTTGCTTCATTATTGTTGGACAAGTGCAAAAGATATTGAAGTAAATACATCTTTATAGATAATCTCCTAACGTAAACTAATAATTCAGGTGCAATGAATCAATGTCACAAAAGCGGAATAAATCCACTCCATCTTAAGATCATTTTAAGTCCTCAGACTGTTAAAATTAGATAAGCTTTAAATGTAATGGGGAGTCGGCTGCAAAGGTATGTCACATCTGTTTTCCCTGCATGTAGAGAAGTTGAGTGACTAGCAACATTGTGCTGATATATTTCCACCCATTGATAATAAACTACATGACAGTTAATGCCTTCTCTCGTTATTTCTCGATACTTCTATTTATTTTCAGGCAGATTGTTAATGATAAGACGCATTGTGAATTTCTAAGTACTTTAGAATGAAATGCCAAAGAAATGAGTTGTACTTGCAAGAGATTGTTTCCATTATTCCTTGACAGCTATAACAAATAACAAAAAATGGGTGGTATTTTTTCCTAATAACCAGTTGAAAGATTTTATTGTGGGTAGAACTTGTTTGCGGGTGCTTTTTCGATAAATGCACATGCAGGATATCAAACAATCCGGTAAGTCCTACAACAGCTATCTATCAAAGATACACTAGAAAGGAAGCAGGTAATTAGCTCATTATAAATCACATACCTTTAAATAGCAAACTTGTCGGGTATACGTTTATCTTTCCTCGCGTGGTACTGAATCATGTTAATTGAATTGCATTGCGCACATACATGTAACATAAATATTAAATTAAGTACCAGCAGTTCAAATATATTGGCAGTAAAGAGCGAGGACTGGGTTTCGGCATCATTTTCGAAGTGTTTAATTACTGAAAACGTGTCTGGCTCAAGATAAACAACACTTGTAGTGGTGACTGAAGTGGTGTCAAATTTGCACAGTACACAGGTAATTTTCAGGCAAAAGTAATTTGGGAAATAATTTGTGATATGCATGGTCAGAGCAAACCTAACACTTTAACGATTGTGGATCTTACATGAAACATTCTCATTATGTGAGAATAGCAAAATGGCATGTACATATTTAATGCCGAGTAAAGCCATCCCAAAATGATTGCAATTAAATTCGAGCGCCCGACTAACATTCTAAGTATATTCTGTATTGCCAGCTATATTATAAATATAAAGTCCAAGTACGTTGATTACATACAAAACATCTTACAAACTGTTCTGCATTTACTTCATACATTTTTGCTATAAATGCTATGTGTAAGTTGTTCTATTCAATTTGTTCATTCATACATTTGTACATTAAAAACCGACGAATTGAAGGCCGGAATGATGTGTTATGCCAAAATGCGTAAAGGTATCTGCCAAAATAGCGTAACGGAAAAAGAAATGAATTAATGTTAGAAAACACGTTTTGAGGATTAAATTAATGTCTTCCTGATGTTACTATTAATAACAGATGGAAGCTTTATTTTACGCCAGGTTTTGTTGTTAACTGCTCTTGTAATCGTCTGCCAATACAATCATTCCACTCTTTCCTCACAGAAAGGCTAATCACATACTTTTACGGATGAGCTTTTGTTCAAAATCCTTTTCTTATTGTGCGCGAAATATAAATAATACCGCAGACCTTCCATCAAATGTGAACAGATTGAACAGAATCATGTCAGGTCAGACAATGAGTTTAAGGAACATTTTCCTTGGTATTGTCATTCCCTTCTACATTTCATGAAACTTGCAAGTTTTTAGCCAGTTTTTATTACAGAATATATTGAACAAGGTAAATAAGCGTTTGAGCTACAGAAATAATGCACAGCATACATACAAAATAAGGAGTGGTGAAATGCATATACAGTGAGTAAATCACAGAAGTGAGAATCAACCATAATTGGTTTTTCTAAGTATCTCTTCTATTTCATTGTAAGAGGTATGGTGAGTACAAATAATTGAAAAACGTATTTCAGAAATTGTTTGATACACTACTGCTGGAAAGTGATAGAAATATACAAAAAAATAACTGGCACAATATTAGTATTACGCCAATTTTTGGTAGGATGCTATAATTATAAAAATACGATTTCTTACAAAAGATGATTGAGAACATGATACACTTTGTCTGTGGGGGGGAGTCGGGGGCTGATAGTAATGAAAGGAAAAGGGAAAGGAGAGGAGAAGGAAAGGGGGTGGGGTGTAGTCACCAAGATAACGCAGAGATTGAATGTGGGAATGTTTGTAAGTTGTATATGTCAGCGCTTAAAACGATTTGTACTAGATATGTATGTGTGTACATGTTGGAAAATAGTCTTGTTTACATCTTATGAGGCAATTTATCGCCAAATAGCAAAAGTTGCAAAGTGACGAAAAATTGAGGTCTGAGGCTAGTAAGCAATGTAATTCTCTGGTCGGCAGATATAGGACAACTGAAAAATAGTGATATGAATCTTCGATTTCTCCACAGATACATGTGTATACATGTGATACATACTGTAAATGATATTCTTTAAAAACAGATGTCCATGTAAAGAACTACACTGCATGCGAAGTGTGTTTTATTTTGATACCATGAATGAAATCATTAAAATACACTGTTTTCACCTTGTATATTTTAGATCTATATTTTATACGATTTACTTATTTAGTAAGATTTTAACTATAAATAAACACAGTGTTTTAGTAAAAACTTATATTTCTGAAAACTTCACATTCATTACCGTGTTGTAAACCATGCAAAAACTTAAGAAATAAGTTTTGTTTTTATTATCAACAATTCTTTGTTTCTATATGAAATAAAGAACGGTCTCTTCTGACACTGACACCGCATTGATATAACTGACTGATGGGGGGTGGGGGTAAGCTTATTTATACTCACACTCGGGTCTTACCCATTCGGCGAGTGCTCCCTTAAGATTGTTAGTCATTTCAGGTTTTTGGAGCATAGTGCACAGACAGAATGTAACCCTGGTTAGAGCTACCCTGGTTTTTTAACGTGCACCAGTTTTTAGCACTGTCACACGGGACTCCAATTTTACGTCCCTCCCGGAAGACGATTTTATTGATGCGATGGGGAATCGAACCTGCGACCCCTGGTTTGATAATCAAGTGTGTTACCATTAGACCACGGATCCGCCATATGATGGGGGGGGGGGCAAAGTAGGTATTTAACATTTGTTACCTTGACTATGTAAACCGCTTGTTAGTCGTACTTTCTTACACAATTACTGAATTAAAGCGATATACATTCGGAATACCTCGGCCATTTTCCATCGTCATTATTTTTAAAAGTATTAATTAACTGTAGTGTTTTACGTGTATTTTTTTTAGTTTAAATTGAATTCCAGTGAAGTGAATAATTGCATAAACTAAGATTCCGAAGACTTTTGTCATTAAATTAACTGCTCAATTAAAATTACTACGCGATCTACTTACTAGTTAAATGTAAAGATTTCTGACATTGTAAAACTTCCATTTACATCCAAGGTTGTTTTCGATTGAAAATGGTCGAGGTCTTCCGAACGACAGATATAAGAACTTCATGTTTACCTATATATAAAACAATGGAAACTTGAGTGACGAGCCCAGTTTTCAGTATTTCAATATGAGCTTGTTTGAGGTTACACGCTACCATTACATTTTCCTATTCATTTGTATATCAAAAAGATATCTTAACTCAAATGTATGATATTTTTGAGCAAATGCAGATATTGACAACCAAAACATTACATTGAGAAGTAAAATCTTACCTACATTTAAAGCCTAAAGGGGGAGTCGTGTGATTGCTACTTAACCTATCTGAAATATCTTCTTCTTTTGCTGCACTCTCAACATCACAGGTACAATTCCTACAAACATAATGACCTTTCAAATTCACATTCTTCATGTGATAGTATGTCAACGTTTAACAACAATGACACCACCAACAATAAACTACTTGGCTTTGATTGCCTTGTTCGAATTTTCATTATATAAAATCTTATTAAGATAAAGCTTAAGAGACATGTCAGACCCGATTACTTTAAAACAATGGCCCTGCGTTATCCGCTTTCTATTTTTTTTTAAAAGACTATGTTAGCGACCATAGAATATAGTGCGGATATGCTAACTATGTATTGTCGAAATTATATATACTTGTCAACTTATTTACTCGATAGGTTTGTGTGTGTGTGTGTGTGTGTGTGTTTGGTAAAAAAAACGCTAAACGTGTAATTTTAGCCTCGTTTGTAAATCGTAGCAACTGTAATTCAAAGCTCACTGACTCTGCCCAAACCGCAAGATTGACAGGAAACTGTTTTTGACATTTGTTCATAATCCCTAGACGCTTAAACCTGACCTTTTGTACTTAAAGTAAGCTCCTGAGAGATTTGATCTTCAGGTTGCAGGCAACAGTTAGAGAGTGGTAGTTTCGAATTGGAATATCAAATATCAAATTGCAGAATGGAGGTCTATTGGGCATCGTTTTCTTTACACAAGTTATAAAGCTAATCACCCATTCATGCGTTCGTCTGCACCATTTGCATCTAATTTGATTGACAACCGCCTAGGTTTGGTGATTATGGGAACATTTACTTTCCTCAAACTTACTTTCAACCCGAGGATCGGATACACCGCAATGGTAATGATATGTTGGTGTAAATGGTATGCTTACTTCCTTTTGAAGATTCTATTACGGAGGCTGAAAAAGAACCTAACATTGTTTCAAAATTTTTGCTTTCAGATGATCACTAAATCGGACAATCTGAACAAAACTATTTATTGAAACACTGTCGGAATACCCCATAAGCAATCGCAATTAAAATCTGAAAAAAGCAAATACTAGTACGTACTAGTAATTATCAGCGGAATAGAATCAAACAAAGGACCACAACCACTCAAATAGCCATGCGAAGCATAGCGGTCTTTCAAGAGTGTCGGACAACGCGCTCTCGTCTGTGTTTAATGTGACTATTGGTGGCACATGTCCTGTATTGGGAACGAAAGAGTTCGGCGACTATGCCATTAGTGACCTTCCACGGTACTTCAATACCTGTTGCTCACTGTACTGAACATCCTAAAAGAGACTGAAGACTGCAACTCTTCCCTCAACACCAGTTGCATGCCGAACAGCACGTGTTCTAGTTATCTTTTTGATTAACTGTGTCAAATACAAATATGAACCCATTACTTAACCCTGTGGCAATAACAGATGACTCCTCCATGAGTATGTCACACGCCATACTTCGTTCTGTATATAACCCTAAAACTTTTTCGTCTCCTAAAGCCAGAAGAATCACAAAACAGAATAGAAAGAGTAAAACACTACGTTTTCTGTGCATCAATTTCGGAGCGCTATGTCGTAAAACGAATGAGTAAATAAGCGGTTCCATTAAACACAAACTTACAAGAAGATAATACAAGGCTCTTACTACCGCCAGCCATCAAACACTGATGAATCCTACCTCCAAGACACCGTATCCGATATTATGAAGCTACAGCACGATGACAAGAGGGCAGTGTTTGTTCTTGGTGGAGACTTCAACCGAACTGACATTTTTTAGAAAAAAATGAACTTAAGTCATTAGGCAAAAAAGTCAACCAGCATTAATTAAGCCTCCGATAACATCCACTATCTAAAACATATCAGATGTACGTGGTATAGAAATGATCTTCTTTCATGTACATGGTTGGTCAGGGTAAGTGGTGAGATTTGGTTGTATTTTGCATTGAATTTTTGGAAGAGTTTATTATATAAATATAACTTTACTCAAAAAAGCTAATAAATGAACAATTCGACATTCATTTGTCAAAAAACGCTTCCATATATGAACTGTTCATATTGGGTTCCTTTCCGCCGATCAGTTAAATTGTATTTTTAAATAACGCTTAAAGAACTACGCGGTGGCGAACGCATTTGTCCATTTCACTCCGAATTCTATCGATCGGTAACGAAAATCGACAGACGCTATCCGAGCACAAGGTCGTCCGGCCAATAATTTCCTTGCAAAAATCATGCAAAGGACGCCCAAAATAGACTTACAACTGTAAACAAAATTGGCGGTTTGAACGCATGTAATTATGACCCCCCCCCCTTCAGAAATAACTGTCTAAATGACTTGCGCATGCCAATATGGTAGAAAATGATGTATGCTTAAATTACGCCGAAATGACTTTTCAGACTCATGTAAGCCAAAACGATTTTAGGGAAGGACCCCCAAAGACACCTGACAATATGAAGAGCCTAGCCTTCTTTTTCTGTGGAAGGGGGCCCTCCTCCAAAACTGCGTCTCTTAATTGCGCCCCTATAATGTCCAAATTTGGATCTGCTCTGCATATTAAAAGAAATCAACAACGTAAAAGTTCAATCGACAATTATATAATGTAATAAAATTATATCAGTTTCAAAATTAAATCAACAACAAATTACCTAGACCTTTTGCTGTTATGATATTAGCTTCTAGAAAAAGTGCGGGGAATGTTGATGATATTAGGTTAGAAGCTGACACTTATTTGTTTTATTCAATTCTTTACGATCACTTTCAATTTGGTAGTAAATAACAAGAATATATTTGTGTTGCGTTTAAATCAAATTAGAAATGTTTTTTATAATGACTTTGTTGATATGTTATTTTAACAAACGCAGTTATACTCAGTCAGTGCAAAATTGGGCGAGCTGCTTATTCTATATCCTCTTCAAAAAGTATTTAGACTTGTGTGACTGCACGCAATACCCGATTGTTTGTGTTGCTATATGCGTTCCGGTTGTTGATTTAGATTTCTGAAATGACGTAACGCTCGCCTACAATTTGAAACTATTTTCTGATAAACTACAGTTAACTGTCATGCTCTGTTCTTAAATAGGCATATACAAAGGAGTTTTGTTCTGTTTCGGTCCAACGCTCATTAAAACTACATCACCTGGCGCGTCCCAATACGGAACTATAGTGTACGGTCCCGTGATACATTTAAATGGTGCCGATGCGATGAATAGGATTCGGATACGATAAAAAATGAATTCATATTTATAATTATGTAATGTTATCAGGTACTTTGTACCTGTTGCCAATTATAAGTTCATACTTTAACGTGGATCCTTAATCTTTTAGATTGATAAAAATAGTAGGTTTACTTTTATTCCTTCCACAGATAAAACATAATTGAAAAGGATTTAATTAAAAAAGTATATTTTTGAAATTACCTTATACGGTAGTGCCAGACATATTAGTGTATTTTTATTAGTTTTTTTCTTTATGGTTTCAATCTTATCTTAAAAGAAGGACAGCCGTCTTCCCTTTTTTAAATGTGCAAACATGGCATTTTTTATCATTTGCTATATTTAATCATTTTTAAGTGCTGCGTCAAGGGATTTCAGCTTTTTTTTAGACTCGGTTTTGAGATACAGTTCCACTCAATATATATACATTTATTTGGCTTCAATCACATTCTATGGCAAAAGAACGTTAATACTTTTAAACGAAAGACAGCCGTCTTCATTTTTCTAAATTTACAGACATGGCATTTTTGATCATTTGTTATATTTAATTATTATTCAAGTACCGCGACAAGGTATTTCAGCCAAACGTTTTAATACTCGGTTTTGAGATACCAATCATGTAAAACTCTAAATACATATATCGCCGAGTAAAGTCCAATTAAAAAAGACCAGTGATGCTCCAAAAAATTACGCTGATTATAAATTAGCGTCAACGATTCGATAGTTGCGGTTTTATCTACACCGAACCTTAAGTGCCGTTATATCATGTGCCACAATGTCAATCGTATATAGAAAACAATTCCTTCGAACGACATCTCCTAAATCAATATATAAAATCAATTTTTCAGATTCTTTCAAAGGACACGGTCCACTTTTGACACATACATTTGATACCGCAAATGTTTATTAAGAAATAATAGGTCTGTGATAATATCAACACAATTATATTAATCAGGGTCGTCGTCAACTTAAAGTTAAATAATTGAAAAATATATGACTGGATATTAGTAGGGATGGCCGAGATGTCTAATGCGCTGCGTTCAGGACGCAGTCTGGTTCTCCAGGAGTGGGTACGAAACCCACTTTTGACAGAAGTTTGATTGCAATTTTATCTGCGATTTACTGTCAATACCGCGGTACAGTAATGCAGCCAAATCGTAAGATTTTCGATTGTGAAACGACACATTGTCTACCCTAAAAGAATGATATAAAAGTGACATGTAATTGTCGTTTGCATAAAAGACTAATTGCTTTAATTAAAACATCGTATCTTAACTCATAATTTACAAATACCAACATCGTGTGACTGGGCTAAGTTCTATGTATACCATACTACATCGAGTCTTCATACTAGAAAGGCATGCTTGAAACCACAACAAAGTTCGATGGACTCTGTTTAAACTTGAATATAACCCTTAGCTTGTGACTTATTTGGTACCGAAAAGGTTTGATATTGAAGATATTCTTTGAATTATTTGGCACTTTATTGACTTAAGAAAACCCTAGTCGTGATAGCATGGACGATGAATGGGTTTACTCGTAGCCCGAATATATAATTCCCCACTTAATAGGCTTTATAATAGCAGACATGTGTTATTAACACTAACTGATACAGATGTGTTTGTTTTAATGATAATTATAGGTTTGTTGGGGTAAGCCTTTTACGGTATGGATATCAAGTCAGGATGGCCGAGCGGTCTAAGGCGCTGCGTTCAGGTCGCAGTCTGGTTCTCCAGGCGTGGGTTCGAATCCCACTTCTGACACATTCTTTTGATTTGGACAAACACTATCACAAAAAGTTTAAACCTCAAACATTTTTATGTTGTTGTTGTTGTTTTGATATTAGAGAAGCATCAAATCATTTTTTTGTCTAACTAATATTTTTCTTCTTTTTAGAAATGCAAATAATTTTACATCACTCGCGGATAAAACATTGAAATTGAATTATAATAATTGTTCTTATTAAATATAATGCTTTGTAAAATACAGTTAAAATTACTTGTTTTGCAATGGTTTGACATTAGTTTGAATTAAATAGTTTAAGAAAAAAACAACATGGTTGGATAGAAATATAAACCATTACCCATGATTACGTTTATCAAAATGCCATGCAGTCGTTTGCAATGACCAAAGAACTAACTAATTAGTATAAAACTACTAAATTGTCCAAAATAAATTATCAAAAATATAAATACTGTATTATTTCCCACTATTAATGCAACGTTTTCTGTTACAAGAACTTCTTGTCATTTTCAGATAAAAAAGATAAAAAATAAAACCTCATCGTTCTACCTTAAGCAGTTGTAATATCATATACTATGTCGTTTTAGTTTGCTTAAGGACTTCAAATTAAGCCTAATTGTGCTGTCTGATTTGTAAGACTATACTCACTTATTGTGTTCATCATTTATGATTTATTGTTCTTACAATATTTAACTATTTCCTTAAAAACAAGACAATTTTAGTCTATTGAGGTTCATTAATGTTAAAAACAGATAATATTTTCTGAAGGCTGAATTAATTTGTTTTACAATTTGAATGGCAAATTTGATGATGTGTGAATTTTGTGGGAAAACATCAACCTTTTCTGGTTCAATTCAGAGGTCAAAGGTACTAACAGCTGATTGTTGTTAATCCTGAAAAATAGCCGGGATTTGTTTAATTATCAAGATGAAGAATCTTAGATCCCTTTTAAAAAAATCTCAAAAGTCATGTATATTCGTTTCGAGGTATTTCCTCCTGTTGTTGATGCAGTGGTACGGCGAAATTGAAATCTTTAGTCTTGTTTTAATTGGACTGTAATTATGTTGTCTATTGTGTCTGTTGTTGCTTGTTTGATAAGGTTTTGGCCTTTAATCCCAATCGCATTAAAGCAACACTGTCGGCTTTGGCCAGACAGTGTATGTGTTTTGTATATATTCACGAATAAAGTAACATTACTCCTTTCAAGAATGTCTCTTACTAACGAAGATGCCTTATATAGCAAAGTGTCCACATAAATAATAACATGATCAATTTGCTCCGGCTCGCGTGAAATGATAACGCTCAAATAGTTTTAACTACCTTCTGTTTTCAAATTTGTGGTGAACGTCCCAGTTAAAATTGAGCTTCGTTCGCGGAAACAATTTAGTGCCTTTCACTGATAAATGTATATGTTCAATTGATAATTCATGGATTTTGTTTTTCTCTTGCAGGTTTTACAAAGGCACCATGATAGTAATATTGCAAATCATTTTGAATATAGCTAAATGCACAAACATATGATTATAAACCTAAAGACGCATATCTCAATAGAATAATTTTGATAATTCCTTTTTTTCACTATGGTTTTGATGAATAATGATTATGGAAGCACGATTCAGCCATGTTTGTTTAGATTCTCACTTGACTTGAGGTGAGACCATTAAAAGCCAGTAAAATACTGACCATTGAGTTGCTTCGAAATGTCCTCTTTATAGAAACTAAACCAGAATAATAGTTTTTCGTGATTTTGATACATAATCGTACATAATCCTTTTAAAATGTGGCTTATTGACTTAATCATTCAAAATTATCAGCATAAATCTCAATTGTGAAAGAAGTTTACCTTAAAATTGTCCCAGGTGCAAATCCAATATCAGTGGATAATTTTATTGAAAGGGAGGTAACTTTTCGTTATGATTTCAGGTTAAGGACAGATACAACCACAAATTAACTGCCTCATTTTCTGGATCACATTTATACATTCTCTACAGAAGCTTCAGAAATGCGTTTGTAAACTAAATCGAAACTGAAGTTCTTTGAAACGTCAATGTTTGTGATCAGTGTCAAACAATTATATTACTACGCCATTAACTACGGCATATCTTTGTTCAAAAGTTGTAAATAATATCATTTTCACTGCCAAAGCAGTTTGAATCCATTCATTTAGGCGATTGTAAAATTTAAAATAAGTATCAATAAAGATTTATTGACCGGTTGTGTGGTTAAACACACGTACATCCCTCACATAGTGTTGGTAAATCGGAACACCTCCGACATTATTCAAAAGGTATGACCTCGGAAGTAATAGGGGTCTTTAAAAATAGTCCATTATGGCGGGCCCCATATTGAAAAGGTATTGTATATTTATTTCAGCCGTCAAGGGACATATAAGATTGAACGCATGGCGGAGAGTATCAAGCTGTTTTTCTCTTAATTTGAATCTTATTTCAAGTTTATACAAAGCGTTATAAAGACATGCATCAAAACCATCGTTTCAGTTATACATTGTTGACGTTGTCGAAAATGGATATGCTTAGCATAATTGATCGTAGTTAATCGCCGGTGACATGGTCACATTTTCGTATATATTGAAGCCTATTTAGAGGTACATCTCGACGATTGGCTGAGATTGCCGAGTTGTTACGATTAGTGTCGGAATCTTGGTCGGCGTCATGTAAAACCTTAACCTTAACCATATCTTAAAATTCGTTCAAAGTATTCAAAAGACAATACGCATATCTATCTGGCTTTAAAATCATTTAGTTATGCTCTTTTCACCAAATGACAGACGAGAATTTGCGTACGCTCTGCGGCGCTCGGGTTTAGTAAATGGCTTCGATGTCATTTAAATAAGAGAAATGATGCTACTCACCTTCTGAGTGTAGTCTCCTTTCATTATTTAGAGTGAGATTTCCCAATATCTAATGTATTTTTCAGGTCTAAGATACTATTTATTACCTTCTCATGGCAGTATTTCTTGGCACCATCTAAATTATAGCATTTTTCGTTAATAATTATACAAGTCTATGTATTACTTTCATTAAAAGGTATACTAATAAGACATATTAAATAGACAATTTAATACTATAAACACCATTTGTATGAACTAAGGCCATAAACTGTCTGTGTAGTATAATGACGAGATAGACTTTAGATGCTAATCAGGGTAGAAACACAAAAAGTGTTGACAAGAATTTCAAGGAAAATAGAATCAAATATCCTTTGTTTCCAAACGACTTTTCTGCCACTGAGCATCTCGAAACTAATACTATTTAACGAACTATTGATGACCATGACTAGTTTCGATCGTAACAACCCGTCTATCTATGTCAAGCTTCGTCATATTTGTTGGATAATGGCCAATGTGTTCCGATTGGAATAGTCTCAGTCGAATTGGATATGGACACTTGTGTGCCTCCGAAGACTAACTCCGCCATAAGTATTAAAGGCAGAAAATCATGCTAAGAGAATGTCATCATACGAATAAACATGGATAAAATATGTGACGACACCTGTTGAAAGGGTACGGAAGGCGGAAAATCACAATTTAAGATTTGATTTAAACCCGGAGCAGTACTATCTTTTGAGCACTCCAGTGAGCAAAAAGGTCAGAATCCCTCAAACTTTGGCGTTGCTATGGCAATTTACCCTACACTAAGGTATATGAAAAAACCCAATAAAATTGATAGAGAATTTGGGTCTTTTTTTAAAAAAAAAAGTCAAATGATGTTTCAAATCTAATTAAGAATAAATTAAAAACACACTCACACGTTTAAAGGATAACAATATTAAAAAGTGTCAGGACAAAAAAAAATCATCAATGAAAATATTTGATTTGTAAAACCATTGATGATGATGATGATGATGATGTTGATGATGATGATGATGATGATCATCATCATCATCATCATCATCATCATATTTGCATCTCAATGTATTCGTAATTGCACTTCATTGCCCTTTTTTAAAACAATATTTTCTGAACACAATTAACGGTAAATTAAAGTTAATTAAAGTTTTAAATATTTATGATATGGAAAATAAACTGCATAAATCTACTTGCCTTTTTTGTATCAATTGCATTCGATTTTGACAATATATCTTCACCATAATAAAAATAAATAATGCCGTTCACTGAAAAACAATAATTGAATTTGAATAGCTTAATAGCTGAACGTTTGACTTTGTTTGAAATTCTTAAGGAACATTGCATTACCAAATTGAATAAATCATATAAAGATACCATGAAACGATAGACACTTAATTTAATTCCCGTTAAACAATGGTCAAATGTTTTGTGAAAAGCCCAATACAGCTTAAATGGTTAAATATATATCATATCATATATATATATAAGTGGACTAAACAAATATAACAAAACACTGGGGATATATGAGAAACTTTAATCTTAATTATTCCAAAATTATTTAAAAAGCTAGGTATGAAACTATTTTGTTTATATTTCATTAAATTTAATAAAAAGGACCCCTTTTTATTCATTGTAAAGAACATAAATAAAGAAATTATGTCATAGTTTAGGCAAATTATTTTAACGCACATTAAACCATTTCAATAGCGAAAACTGCCGACGATAATTTCGTTTTAATGACCGAAGTTCGAAGATAAGACGATTCACAGCGTTAAAAATATTTTCAAACAATAATTGTAACAAATACTCTTAAGTTTATGAGAGGGCGAATCGGAACAAATTTAATTTTTAAATAACTCCTCTGGCATTATCTTTGTGTGTTATCTTGTGCAATTACTAAAAAATGTTAAATAAAATAAAACGATGCACCCCACCCACCAATTTAAGTGCAATTGAAAACATTTTATTTAAGATACGCATGAATACATAGAACGGTTTCTCATAATATTGTTGACATAATTGTTAACACTAATTCTTCCCAACAAAAATTGACACATAATAGACTATATACATGGATACCAAAAGCTTCCTCGATTAACTTATTATAAAGGTTTTACTTATTATATGAACCATGGATAGATAAACACTCGTAAAAATAAATGATGGGACAAGGAAATTAGCCTTTATTTAAAGTCTACATTCTGTAATCTAACGTATTTAAGTGAATTGAATACAAACGGCAATTTATTCCCTAAAACTTATAAAGGCTCGAAACACATTTATATACAAATGTTCTGTCCCAGATCATTGATTTCATAAAGACAGAGTCAATGCAATTTAATTTCTGCTTCAAGTATTGGAATTCTACATGAAATGCTCTTCTGTTATAAACAAGGTATGTATTTTAATATTTCAATACTGTTATCGTCCCTTTAGTTTGTATTGTATTATTACTATGCAAGAAATGCGACATGCAATTACCTGTTGCAAAAAAATGAAATGGTGGCACCTAGGATGTAATGTGATTTTAAAATCCATGGTATATTTAAGTTAGTAAACACTTCTTTAACTTGAATAACATAATTGATATTTGAAATTTTAGCCATACCACAAACTCTTTATTTTTGGGAAACCGACCTAAGAGATTTATTTTGATATATGCCAATGCAATTAAGATACAAGATAATTTCAAGGGGAATTTATGTTTTTGTCCATCAACGCATGGCAATAGGTCAAACGTTTTAAACGCGATTTGTTTCAGTAACAATCCGAATCAATGTCATTTTAATCTGGATGACATTTTTGCGCGTCACAGCAAGAGCAACCTATTCCCCCAAGAACTGTCACTTACTATACCAACTAATGGATCGACTTCCGGGAGACAACGTTTATTACAAATGTTGAACTTTAAGCGTGTGTAACTTGATATATATTTTTAACATTTGATACAATTATTCCCCGACCCCCTCGCGCTGATTGCAACACGATACACAAGGCATTAGTACTAAAAACCGTTTCCAAAAGACAATACAGAAGCGCAACCCGATGTTATATTGTACAACCGAGGAAAGGCAAGAAATACAATGTGTGTGCTGAAACCAAGAGATACAAGAAGTGATGAGACTCAGAAATACAAATTGTAAGGAGAATCAGAGAAGCAAGGTGTACTGAACCTCAGAAGTACACGGAGTGCTGATATCTAGAAATATAAAGTGTGCTGAAACCCGGAGGTACACAGAGTGCTGATATCTTGAAATATAACGTGTGCTGAAACCCGGAGGTACAAGGAGTGCTGAGGTCTAGAAATATTACATGTGCTGAAACCCGGAGGTACACAGAGTGCTGATATCTTGAAATATAAAGTGTGCTGAAACCCGGAGGTACAAGGAGTGCTGAGGTCTAGAAATATTACATGTGCTGAAACCCGGAGGTACACGGAGTGCTGATATCTAGAAATTTAAAATGTGCTGAAACCCGGAGGTACACGGAGTGCTGAGGTATAGAAATATAACATGTGCTGAAACCCGGAGGTACACGGAGTGCTGATATCTAGAAATATGACATGTGCTGAAACCCGGAGGTACACGGAGTGCTGATATCTAGAAATATAAAGTGTGCTGAACCCCGGAGGTACACGGAGTTCTGAGGTCTAAAAATATAACATGTGCTGAAACCCGGAGGTATAAGGAGTTCTGAGATCCAGAAATGTAACATGTGTTGAAACCCGGAGGTACACGGAGTGCTGATATCTAGAAATATAAAGTGTGCTGAAACCCGGAGGTACACGGATTGCTGTTATCTAAAAATATAAAGTATGGTGAAACCCGGAGGTACACGGAGTGCTGTTATCTTGAAATATAAAGTGTGCTGAAACCCGGAGGTACACGGAGTGCTGATATCTAGAGATATAAAGTGTGCTGAAACCCGGAGGTACACGGAGTGCTAATATCTATAAATATAAAGTGTGCTGAAACCCGGAGGTACACGGAGTGCTGTTATCTAGAAATATAAAGTGTGCTGAAACCCGGAGGTACACGGAATGCTGATATCTAGAAATATAACATGTGCTGAAACCCGGTGAAATATGGTGAATACCTCCTTTTTGCCTTTTACAATTGTCACTGTAGTTTTCATTGTAGGATTGCAGATGAATGTATGTCTCATTTTACTACTCGGCTTGGTTCTGTTGGTAAAGTGCAGTATTTATTCTCTCGTAAATTATTTCCATTCAATGCATACCTTAAATAACCATATCAAAGCATACTTTTGTAAACTTTCACACACTTCTTTATATTTGCATCACAATATTATGTATGTAATTGCACTTCATTGCCTCTTCTTGAAACACGATTACACTTTTAAAATATTTATGCCATTAAAAAAACACACACTTTTTTGTATAAATTACATTCAATTTAAAGCTGCACTCTCAAAGGTTGACCATTTTAACAACTTTTTTTTATTTTTTTGTCTAAATGAAATGTTCTTCTATTATAATACTGTGCTTGTTCCTGCAGTTTGCATTATATTGTTACTATATTGTTATGCAAGAAATATGACATCAAAATGTCCTATTGCTAATAATGGAATATAAATTTTTGTATGATAATTATGCGTAAAGCTACAGAAACAAGCTCAGTAGCAAAACGTTTAAACATAAACCCGGTTTAATGGCACTGGGTAAACGCCAAAGACATAGAACATAGAATTACAAACAAGAAACATGGAAGAACAGCACAAAACTCCACAAGCAGCACAGTGCATACATACTATATATATAAAAAAACTAGGTATGTTAATCAAGGATTGTTAGGTACCGCCATGGAACGGTCAGTAAAACGTAAATTTACTGGGGGTTTAAACCAGTTTGTGTGCACAACCTCACTCTTATCCCAACAATCCTGAATAAAATAAAAACGTAAAAGGTAAAAGGTAAATCTGATCAAAGTTTGCATAAACTTGAGGAAACATAAACTCCGTGTAATTGCACATGGTAAACGCCAAAGAAAAAGAACACTAAAACAAGCAATCATGACCCTTCTGTTGATCTTTCAACTATTATCCATACCACAAACTCTTTATTTTTGGGAAACTGACATAATGATTTTGATATGTGAAAATGAAATTCTACGTTATCGTACTGCCCACAAGATAATTTCTGAACGCATTTTTGTTTTGTCAATCAACGCATTACAATAGGTCAAACGTTTTGAAAGCGATTTGTTTCAGTAACAATTCGAATCAAAGCCATGTTATTCTGGATGACATTATTGCGCGTTGCAGCGGCAAGAGCAACCTATTTCGCAAGAACTGTCACTTACTCTGGCACATAATGTATATATCTCCGAAAGACAGCGTTAAATTATGAATGCTGACCTTTAAGAAAGTGTAACTATATGTATTTTGAAAATCTGATAATTATTCCCCGACTCCCCCGCGCTTATTATTTTAACCGAATACACAAGGGATGTGTATTAGTACTGACAACCGTATCCAATTTAAAGGACAATACAGAAGCGCAGCCCGCTATTATATTGTACAACCGAGGAAAAGAAGAATTATGTGAGGGATTTGTTGAGCCGATGGACGGCTCATATCGTTTAGTTATTAATAATTGAAGCGAATTAAGAAATACGACTCGACGTTTTGTTGTTTGATGGTTGAATAGGGACAATACAAGTCAATTTCTCTCTTGGTCTTAAGACACCCTTACCTTTCAGAACATAAAGTAAAACATGCACATTCAGCACTTCTTCTATAGAGAACGTGAATTTAACCATAAATGGTTTACTATCTTGGAATGTTTTCATTCGCGTTTAAAGATATGAGTGAACATTATATTTAATATAACGTATGTGCTGAGACCCAGAAACACGAGTCGTGCTAAGACTCCGAAACACATGGTTTGCTTAAATGACGAAATACAAGCTGTTGCTATGTCCCCGAAAAATAAAGTGTGGTGGACTCAGAAACATAAGGTGTGCCAAGACTCAGAAACGCACACTATGCTGAGACCCGGAAAACAAGGAGTGCTAAAATGTCGGCACAGAAATACAAGGCGTGCTGAGACACAGAAACACAACATGCGCTTATACTCAGAAATACTAGATGTAACGAAAGTTGTGCAGAGGCCTAGACAAACAAGGAGTGCTGAGACCAAGAAATACAAAGAGTTTTGAGACCAAGAAATACAAGGAGTGCTAGGATCTCAGCACATAAATATAAGAAGTGCTGATTTTTGAAATACATGGAATGCTGAGACCCAAACATACAAAGGGTAATTAGACCAAGAAATACACGGAGTGCTTAGATCAACACATACAAGGAGTACTGATGCCTAGAAATACAAGGTATGATGTGACCCAGAAATTCAAAGTGTGCTGAGACCACAAATACAAAGAGGGTTGAAACCAAAAAAAAATAGGCGTGGTGAGAACCACAAATAACTTAAAATTAAACGTAATGTATTTTTAATATGTTGATTCGTGTTAGACCTTAGTATGTCTCAAAGATAAGAGTCGTCATGTATATATTAATATAAATTTATAAAAACCAGCCTGATAATCATTTGTATGACTATCAACAAGCGGTTTTAATTGGATAAAGCATTTAGGAACCCGGAAGGCTTTAAATGTGTTAGGGAAGGGGGTCGGCTAGTTATCTCATCATATATGTTTTCCCATGCACTGCCAACCACCGAGGGAGAGATGGCGTCAACGCGGGAAATCGCGGCGATATATTCCGCGGTATCAAAGGGATCAAACTATGTTTTGGTACAAACCAAGATTTTTAGATCACGGATCGAGGTGGCTCGACGCGGTGGGCATTATGCTTCAATCGCCGCGTATAGTGAAAATTAGATAAAAAAGATAACGTCCGCGGTTAGGAGAAAATTGCGGCGATGTGCGAAATGTGCAAAAAAGCGTGGTTGGTAGTGTACTCCCTCGAGTGGCTTAATGATGCTTATTCGTTAGCATCGCACTCTCAATGTAACATAAGCATCAGCAGTTCATATATTTTTGAAGCGGATGCGTTTGGGTAAGTCTATCCATCTGTTGTCACATTGACACAGAACATTAGCTCAGGCTATTATAATCTGGAACTAACATGTATAGTATGAGCATGCTTAACAAAATGGTGTTTATTCATTTCACATCTACTGTTGTTAGTTGTAAGTTGACCGCGTTTGTCTTGCTTTTACTATCATCAAGATAGTAGAATGCCTAGTATCTGTATACTGCAGTGTTACACATGACATTCACTAATGAATCTAAAAAGGTATATCTTTTGATCATCGGAGAGAGCAGATTGATAGCAAATGCTGCTATTACTTTTTAGCAGTACATCAAGAGAAACCTTTAAGAAAGACATGTCCATTATAATTATCTTCGATGGGAATCATTTTGATATGTAACTTTAATGTTATAAATGACATTTCGAGCTATGGGTTCAGGTCAAGTTCAAAGACAACTAGTTGTCATTGCTAGTTCATGTTGCAGAAATTACAAATAAATTCATCACGCAAGAAGAGGTCGACTCTCAGCATATTATAATTGTATACGTGTGTATAGCACTTTGACAACAGACAAGCAGGGGTAAAAAACGCTATGAAGGGAAACCTTTAAAAAGACTAACGAGGATAAATGTACAAATGTGGGCGAGTGATTGTCTTTATCCATTATATTTCTAATGAAAATGTATCAATCGATGTTAAAAGTTTAAATCTCTGTTCATCAGATTGTTGTATGTTTACAGACACTATGGATAACCGCCAATTATTTGAACTCTTTCTTCCTACAATATTGAACTGAATCAATGTGCAACTTAAACAAGCAATTGAATCCTAAAAGAATGTTCTCACTCGTTAGCTCGCCCGTTGTGTTCACTATTTAATATGTCTCTCTCAATCTGTAGATTTCCAAAACCGTGGAAAGATGCTAATGTGTGTGCAGTTTGCAAAAAGGGTGATACTTCCTGTTAACTATCGTCCTATCGCCCTACTTAATACAGTGGAAAAGGTGTTTGAAAGGGCAATATATAAACACTTCTTTAACCACCTTCGTGACATAAACTTTTTTACCCCGTTCCAGTCAGGCTTTCGGCCAGGCGATTCTACTGTTAATCAGCTTGCATACCTTTACAACACATTTTGTAAGGTATTAGATGATGGCCTTGAGGTTAGAGCAGTATTCTTTGATATCAGTAAGGCATTTGATAAAGTTTTGCACAAGGGCTTGATTGTGAAGCTACAAGAAACTGATGTCGATAGAAAACGCCTACCGCGTATTTATCCAGATTTGTCCATGTATGGTCAACAAATCGCAGAAATCAATTTGCATAAACATCTTGGTTTGGTTCTTTCCAGTGACTGTACATGGCATGAACACTTTGAGTACATCAGAAGTAAAGCCATTAAGAGAATATGCATCATGCGAACGCTCAAGTTCCGTCTAGACTTAAAATGTCTAGAAACTATTTATTTTTCGTACATCCGTCCGATTCTTGAATATGCTAATATTGTCTGGGATAATTGTACGAACTAAGAAACAAAACGAACTGCAAAAGATACAAAATGAAGCCGGTAGAATAGTCTGTGAGGCTACTAAGTTAATTTCGATTAATGTTCTCCATGCGGAGCTATGTTGGCCTACTCTGTCAGAAAGACGCATTAATCACAAATTATGTCTCTTTTACAAAATGAAAAACGGCCTTGCCCCAAAATATCTGTCATTCCTTGCACCTAAATGTCAGTACACAGAATTATCCACTATGTCACGCACAGATTCTTATTTTTCCTCTTTCTTACCTTCAACTATACGTGCCTGGAATGAACTTCCTGGACAGAATGTACGGGATTGCCGTTCATTTGCATCCTTTAAGTATGCACTTCGTAGTCGATTGCCAGTCTTCCCGCTTTACTATTATTACAATAACCGCCGATTGCATGCACGTCACACTCGACTGCGTATTAGTTACAGTGGTCTTAACTATGACCTTTATTGTAAAAAATATTATCAGCTCTCCTCTTTGGGAGTGTGGTGAAGCTGAAAGTAGTATCCACTATTTTATGCATTGTACTTTATATACCGACTCTCGAAAAACTTTCTTTCGTGATATGTCAATTATCACAGAAATTAACATTGGTTTCATTATCTATGGCAATCCAACCCTAATCAACGAGAACAACTCCAAAATAGTTGATACTGTTCATAAATTCATACAAGACTCGAAACGTTTCTGATCTTTACCTGACTAGCAAAGTTTCCCCAATATGGTATGTACCTAACTTCTATTCTTCCTAAATATCTGTCCACACCCTATTTATCTATCCTTTATACAATCACTTGTGCTTATTTTGTATCTATTATATATCGTGTTTGAACTATCAAACCTATATCTAAACATACACTCCTTAGTTCTATAATTTAGCATTAGTAACATATTTTCTCGCATAAAACATATACATCGTCTAATCGTCAATCATACGCATTTTTCTGGTAAATGAGTAATTTAATTCCTACGGAGAAGAACTCTTTAAGCTATGCTTTCGTTCAAATCCATTTCAATAGTATAGACAATTTGTGTATGTGTGCAAATTCTGTGTAGTTTGTTTGTATGTTGAATAAAATATGTTTAAATCAAACAAGCATAATTCTTCAAAGGCATAATTATATTCAAAGTCCTAAAAAAAGAAAACCGCCATTATTTATATGTAAAAGTGTTTCTAGCTTATGATTCAGATGTTATTGAGACCATGATAATTGGCTGATCAAAAACAATGTAGCTTCATGTTTTTGATTATTTCGCTTACCGTTATAGTACAAAAAGCCTTAGACTTTTCTTCGAATTCAATATATGTGTTGTTGTTGTTGTTTTGAAAACGGATACATGTAGCACTCAAAGGTAAACTATGAATATAAATTTCAACGTTAAACATTTAAAGTTGCTGCAATAATGTTGGACAAGTTATATATAAACTCCTTAAGTAAACTAATATTTCAGGTGTAGTGATTCCGTGTCACAAAATAATTAACTCGGAATTAATCCAATCCATCCATCTTTATGTAATAGATACAGTCCTCAGACAGTTACAATTGAATCAGGCATTACATGTGCGGGGGAGTCGGCTGGATAACTCGTCAACACTTAGAGGAATTGAGTGACTAGCAACATTGAGCTGATGGATTTCCACCCGTTGATAATGAACTATATGAAAGTTAACGCCTGTTCTCGTTATTTCTCGTTATTTCTATTTATTTTCGCGCAGATTGCTAATGAAAGGACGCATTGTGAATTTCCCAGAAACCCAGTGTTAATTTCAACAGGACAAGTATTTGAGAATGAAATGCCAATGAAATGAGTTGTACTTGCAAGAGATTGTTTCCATTATTCAGCTAAAACAAATAACAAAAATGGGTGGGATTTTTTTCTAATAACCAGCTGGAAGATTTTTCCGACTTTATTGCGGGTTGAACTAGTTTGCGGGTGTTTTTTTAAATGCACATGCAGTATATCAAACAAAGCGGTTACCCTTACAACAGCTATCAATCAAAAATACCTTGGAAAAGAAGCATGTAATTTGCTTATTATAAATCACATATCTTAAAGTAGTAAACTTGTCGGGTATACGTTTATATTTCCTCGCCGGGTACTCAATCATGTTAATTGGGTTGCATTGCGCACATACATGTTACATATTTTTAAATTAAGTAAGAGCAATTCAAATATATTAGATGCAAACGATAAGGTCGGGGTTTTGGCAACAATTTCGAAGTGGTTTATTACTGAAATCGTGTCTTGCTCAGGATAAACAACACTTATATTGGGCCATATTGGTGTCACATTGGAGAAGTTAACAAATTATTTTCAGGCAATTTTAATTTTGGACATATTTTGTTATGTGTATGGTCAGAGAACGCTGTAAAAATCGACCACTTTAACGACTGTTGATTTTTTATGAAACATAATTCGTTAATGTAAAGTAAAGCTTTTCCAAATTGATGCAATTTAATTCAAACGTCCTGACATTTCTTAGAAAGTGTCAGTACACAAATCATTACGCAAAGAAAGTCAACCAGCACTAATTAAGCCCCCCAAAACATCCACTTTCTTATATCTCAAATCATGTATGTCAAAAGGCTGTACTTTCAGTCTTGCCAGTTTCATTGCTTCAGTTAAGGATGCATCATGCGGTTCAAAGAAGTTCTTTCTATGTTAATATGTAATAGAATCACTGTGTGAAGCTTGAGATGCATTGTGTTCAATTGGCTATGTATTGCATTTGGTGAAGTTTTGGAAAAAAAATCTCTATATTTACATAATTTCACTCAAATCAGCGAATAAATGATCGAGTCAACATACATTTGACAATCAGGCATCCATATATGTACAGCTTATATTGGCTTCCTTTCTGCCGATCAATTAAATTGTAGCTACTACTATAACAACGCAGTGACAAACGCATTATTATTATTTGTTTTATAGTTAAGTTTCCTCAAGTTAATGCATTTTTGATAAGATTTACCGCGTTTTTTCTTTATTTAGGACGTTTGTGATAAGAGTGAGGTTTGTGCACTTAAACTGGTTTAAACCCCCTGTAAATTTACATTTTACTGACCGTTCTAAGGCGGTACCTAACAATCCTTGATGCACTGTGCTGTTTGTGGAGTTTTGAGCTGTTCTTCCATGTTTCTTGTTTGTGATTTTTTGTTTTTATGTTCTATGTCTTTGGCGTTGCCCAGTGCCATTAAACCGGGTTTATGTTTAAACCTTTCGCTACTGAGCTTGTTTTTGTAGTTTTTCGCATAAATATTAGTCCATTTTACGTCGTTTTTGTGGAACGGGGCATATGTCCAAAACTGCGTCTCTAAATTGAGCCCCCTAGAATGTTCAAACCTGGAGCTGCTCTCCATACAAAAAATTCAACGTAAAAGTTCAACTGATATTTATATAATGTAATACAGTTTTTTTAGTTTCAAAATTAAATCACAAACAAATTACCTAGTCCGGTTGCTGTTATGTTACTAGCTTATAGAAAAAAGTGCGTGAAATGTTGATGATATAAGGTAAGCAGCTGACACTTATCTGTTTTATTAAATCCTTTACGATCACTTTCAATTTGGTAGCAAATAACAAGAATATATAAAATTTACGATTAAAAATGAACTTAAAAATGTTTTCTATAATGACTATAATATGTTGATATGTTATTATAACAAACGCAGTAATACTCAGCCAGTACAATATTTAACGGGCCGCTTATTCTATATCATCTTCAAAAAGTATATATTCTTGTGTTACTGCACGCAATACCGGAAGTTGATAAAAAAAATCCGGAATAACGTAACGTTCGCATACAATATGGCACCTTTTCCTGATAAATTACAATAAATTGTCATTTGTTCTTCTTTTAAGACATGTAATGAGAACGTTTGTTTTGTAACGGAGTAAGATAGCGATATAGTTTACCTCGGAAAAAAGGGAGGAGTTGAGTTATGGTTATTTCATTCCTTAACTACGATTAATTAAAAGAATACAGTGCATTTGGCTATATTCAGTATGTGCAGTGTCACTATTTTAGCGAAGCTAGCGGAGTCCCAAAGAAAAACATAATTCATGAATGAAGAAATAAAATAATCGTCAATAATAAGTTTTTGATCATTGAAACACTAAATTTGTTTCCGCACTTTTTTGTAAAAAATTGTTAAATATTATCATTTCATTCCAGCCAGAGTGACATGCCCTCCTGTTATGATATATCACGAAACGAAATCGAATCACATACAGGCGTTCCCATCAGGAATCATAGTGTACGATCACGTGATACAATTGAATGGTGCCGATTAGATTAATCAAAAATGTAAACACACATAGTTATATATACTGTTATCAGGTACTTCGTACGTTTTGCCAATGTTATACCGTAATGAGTATCAGTTATCGTTTAGATTGATAAAAAAGTAGCTGTACTTTTTTCCTTCCGTAGAAGTGATATTATTCACCAAATTTTAATCATTTTTTCTCTAATATTTGGAAATAACCACAACCGGTAATGCCAGACATATTAGTTTATGTTTTTTAGTTCTTTCTGTATTTGGCTTCAATCTTATGCAATGACAAAAGAAAATAATTATTTTTAAACGAAGGACAGCCGTCTTAAGTTTTTTTAAATTTGCAGACATTTGTTATATTTAATCACTATTCAAGTGTCGCGTCAAGGGATTTCAGCTCAACGTTTTAAGACTCGGTTTTGAGATACAGATCACGTTCCACTCAGCATATATATATCGCCGAGGAAAATCCAATTAACAAAAATCCAGTGATGCTCCACCAAATTTTCACTGACAATAAATAAGCGTTACCTTTTTTCTGTATTAACATCCGGATCTTGGTCAACGGGGGGCAGATAACTGTGGTATTGAGCCATATCAGGCTCAATACCACAGTTATCTGCCTCCCATTGACCAAGATCCGGATGTGAATACAGAAAAAGAGTGCTTGTGTTCTAGTATAAATATTTTATTAAAGTTGAATGAAAGAGAAGAAACGGGTAGCCTTTTTGCATAGAGCTTAACATAATTTGACACTGTATTGCAAAAAAGATAGTTTTCAGTCTATAAATTGGAAATATCATTGCCTGTGGAACTATGTAAATTGGTTGTTTGTAGCCTTATTCCGCCTTGACCTCAGAGTCATGTATTACTACTCAATTTTGTGAGACAACGCATTGGTCAACCCTATGTTTTCTTGTGATTAAATTTTGTGTCTTGGATTGTTCTACAGCAGCCAGTTACTTGTTTTTCTGCTAGATAACCCATATTCGAACTTGAGCTAGAAATCAACGAAACAAACTTTCTGACAAATTTCCAGTATATTTGGAATGAAAAAGTAGCCTCTAGAGTGTGAACAAGATTTTTCAATTAATTTAATAATATTTTATTGCATAATTATAAACATTATTACAATTGTCAAAATATTTACATACATGTTTATAGAAAAGTTTGAAATAAATGTTATCAAAGTTGTATGCAAAAGGGTCGGGCCACAAGTTATCAACAACATTAGTTACGGCCCTCCCCTTATAGTTTCGTTAGAGTTAACAAGATGATTGGTATGTAAAGTAGTATATGCTAAAAAGAGCATAATGCATAATATGCTAAAAGTATATAATGTATTTAATTTGTGAATTTGCGTGTATAAGTAATATTCGTTATATTATTAGAAAAAAGAGAAGAAAAACAACATAGTATCATGAAGAATTGATATAGAAGAAGAAAAAGAAACTGACGAGAGAAAAAAAAAGGACAGAGAAAAAACATATAAAGGAGACAAAAGCACACACCCCAACCACAACCATCACATAGCGTTACATCAAATGTTACAGCGCTTATGCTTCCACATGGCTATTTACTATTTCGTATACTCGCTTAGGTAGTTTGCTGGTGAAATCTTCCTGTATGTTTAATATAGGCTTGGACTTGTTGAAAGAGTTTACTATTATCGTCATCAGTTAAACTGTCTATACCATTCAGGAGTTTATCAGGACTTAAAGGGTGATAGGGTCTAGTTTTTGTAAATAAAGTTAATCTCGCATTTTCATACAAAGGACATCTGAAGAAATAATATACCAGCTCGTAGATATGTATAATCAAATTTGTAAATCGTTTGACGATAAAAAGTCAACATGTATTGTATTCTGTGATATTAGTAAAGCATTTGATAGAGTATGGCATAAAGGTTTATTATTTAAATTAAGAAAATACGGTATCAATGGTGATGTTTTAAATTGGCTTTCAAGTTACCTTCAAGGTAGATCTCAAAGGGTTTTTGTAAAATCATCATTCTCTCAAAAAATGTCAATAAATGCTGGAGTCCCTCAAGGGTCCGTGTTAGGCCCTTTATTGTTCCTTATATATATTAACGATATAGCTGATCCGTTATTAAGTATAACACGCCTTTTCGCTGACGATAGCTCGCTAGCTGTTACTTCAACTGATGTTAATTACATTGAACGTACATTGAATCATGATCTTGATAAAATACATCGTTGGGCAGAGCAATGGCTCATAACTTTTAACTCTGCTAAAACGCAAGTTATGTTCTTCTCAAGAACCAATGATAACCGTCCAACTCTTATTTTCAATAACAGCCAACTCAACTTTGTTGAACACCATAAACATCTCGGAGTAACACTTAGTGAGAATGGAAAATGGCATGAACATATTAACTCTATAATTAATTCTGCAGGCAAAGTATTGGGCTCTATGAGACTACTTAAATATAAACTGAAGCGGAACACTATTAACCAAATATATATTTCATACCTTCGTCCAATTCTAGAATATGGGTCAGTAGTCTGGGACAATTGCACTAAATATGAGAAAGACATGTTAGATTTTTCAATTTTTGGGTCATGTGACCTAGTTTTTCATCTCGATGACCCATATTCGAACTCGTCCGAATAATTACTGGGACAAATATCCTTACAAAGTTTCGTGACAATTGAAGCAAAAATGTGACCACTAGTTAACAAACTAAGTGTGGACGGACGACGGACGGCAGACGACATACGACGGACGACGGACATTTATCGATCCTAATAGCTCACCCTCAGCCTACGGCTAAGGTGAGCTAAACAAAATATATGCCTGGATATAAGTCAGGATGGCTCTTAGCTCAGAGGTCTAATGCGCTGCGTCCAAGTCGCAGTCTGATTCTTTAGACGTGGGTTGGAATCCCAATTCTGACAGAAGTTTTGACTGCATTTTGATATGCAATTTACTGTTAATACTGTAGTACAGTAATGCACTGTCTTCAAAAAGCGTAACTTGGTTGTTGAATTGAAGGCAGCCAATTGGATAGATTTTCGATTGGTAACGGCACATTATCTTATCAAAATCATGATATAATAGTAACGTTTAATTGTCGTATGCATAATAAATTAAATGCGTTAAATAAAAAAAAACTCGTATCTTAATTTATAGTTTACAAATACTAACATTGTGCGACTGGGCTAAATTCTATGTATACAATACTACATGGGGTCTTCGTACTAGAAAGGCATGCTTGAAACCACAATAAGGTTCGATGGACTCTGGGTAGGCTTGAATATAACCCTTAGCTTGTGATTTATTTGGTACCGAAAAGGTTTGATATTGAAGACATTCTTTGAATTATTTGGCACTTTATTGACTTTAAAATACCCTATTCGTGATAGCATGGACGATGAATGGGTTTCTCGTAGCCCGAATATATAATTCCCCACTTAATAGGCTTTATAATAGCAGACATGTGTTATTAACACAATGTGTTAGTTAAATGATATTTATAGGTTTGTTGGGTTACGCTTTTTATGGTTTTAAGAATGGATATCAAGTCAGGATGGCCAAGCGGTCTAAGGCGCTGCGTTCAGGTCGCTAATCTGGTTCTCCAGGCGTGGGTTCGAATCCCTCTTCTGACACATACTTTTGTTTGGACAAACAATATCACAAAAGGTTTTAACCTCAACGCTTATATGTTTTTTTTTCTGTTAGAAATATCCGAACTCATTACACCATTTTGTTTATAGAGAAGCATCAAATCATGTTTTGCCTAACTCTTTAATGATTCTTCTTATTAGAAATGCAAATAATTATTTTAATGCCGAGGAAAAAATATAGCAAAAGTAATATACTTTCGCATTACTCGCGGATAAAGACTTGGAATTAAATTATAATATTTTTTCCTAATAAGTATAATACACTGTAAAATAATGTTAAAATGACTTGTTACGCTATGGTTATGCCATTAGTTAGAATTAAATAGTTTAAGAATGAAACATGGTTGAATAGAAATATAAAACATCACCCATGTTTACGTATATTAAAATGTCATGCAGTCGTTTGCAATGACCAAAGAATTAACATATTAGTATAAAACCTCTAAATTAATCAAAATAAATTATCAAAAATTTAAATACTGTGTTATTACCAATATAAAGGCAAATTTTCTGTTACAAGCACTTCTTAAATTTTCAGATAAAAAAATAGGAAAATAAAACCTCATCGCCGATGTCTACCTAAAGCAGTTGTAATATCATATTCTATGTCGTTTTAGTTTGCTTAAAGACTTCAAATTAAGCTTAATTGTGCTGTCTGGTTTGTAAGTCTATACACACTTATTGTGTTCATCATTTATGAAATAATACGTGTATCCTTGACATTTACTAGTAAAAGGTTCTTACAATATTTAACTATTTCCTTAAAAACAAGACAATTTTAGTCTATTGAGGTTTATTAATATAAAAAACAGAAAACAGTTTATATTTTCTGAAGGTAGAATTAATTTGTTTTGCAATTTGTATTGCAAAGTTTATAATGTGTGAATTGTGTTGACCCCCCCCCCCCCCACACCCTCCCCAACCTTTTCTGGTTTAATTCCAGAGGTCAGAGGTATAACAGCTAACTGTTGTCAATCCCGAAACATAGCCCGGGATTTGTTTCATGTAGGAGGGACTCATTCCCAAGGCAGGGTGTAGAATTTTAGACCCCTTTTAAAATTGTTTCAAAAGTAATGTAAGTTCGTTTGGAGGTACTTCCTTCTGTTGTTGATGCAATGGTACGACCAAAATGAAATCTTGAGTCTTGTTTTAATTCGACTGTAATTATGTTGTCTATTGTGTCTGTTGTTTCTTGTTTGATAAGACTTTGGCCTTTGATCCCCATCTCATTAAAGCAACACTGTCAGCTTTGGCTAGACAGTGTATGTGTTTTGTTTATATTCACGAATAAAGGAACATAACACCTTGAATGTTTCTTACTAACGAAGATGCCTTATAACAAAGTGTCCACATGACTGATAACTTGCTCATTTTGCTCCGGCTCGCGTGAAATGATAACGCTCAAATATATTTAACTACCTTCTGTTTTCAAATTTGTGGTGAACATCCCAGTTACAACTGATTAAATTGAGCTTTATGTGCGGAAACAATTTAGAGCCTTTCAATGATAAATATATGTTCAATTGATAAAAAAACACTGTAACATTAGCCTACCTTATTGCAGAAGCATGTTCAATTGATACAAAAACAACAACACTGTAACATTAGCCTACCTTATTGCAGAAGCATGTTCAATTGATAAAAAAAAACACTGTAACATTAGACTACCTTATTGCAGAAGCATGTTCAATTGATAAAAACAACAACACTGTAACATTAGTCTACCTTATTGCTGAAGCATGTTCAATTGATAAAAACAACAACACTGTAACATTAGCCTACCTTATTGCTTAAGCATGTTCAATTGATAAAAACAACAACACTGTAACATTAGCCTACCTTATTGCTTAAGTAATCATGGATTCCGTTTTTTCTCTTGAACTACGCAGGTTTTATATATGCATCCATGATAGTAACAATGTACATACTTTTGAAAATAACCAAAAAATATATAAGCCTAAAGATGGCTAACTATATGTATTTATTTGTTTGTTTTTTTTAGTTTGCACTTAGTTTTTGATGAATAATGATTATAGTAGCTTGATTCAGCATTGTTTGTTTAGTTTCTCACTTTAAAGCCCATTTAAGCAAATAAAAATAATGACCACTGTACTGGTTCAAAATGCTATCTTCAACGGAGCTAAACCAGTTTGAATAGTTTTCGTGTTTTTGTTATATTCGTACGCAATACTTGCAAATTTTGACTGAATGACTAGTAGTTTTTCACATAAGTATAAATAATTCGTTGAAAATTATCAGCATAAACCCCAATTGTTAAAAGGTTTACCTTAAAATTGTCGCATGTGCAAATCCGTTCTCGGTGGATAATTTTATTCAAAGGGAAGTAACTTTTCGAAATGATAGTAGGTTAAGGACAGATACAACCATAAATCAACTGCCTTATTCTCTGAAATGCACTTATGCATTCTCCAAAGAACTTTCAGAAATGTTAACTGAATCGAAACTGAATGTGTCGTTGAATGTTGAAATGTTAATATTTGTGTTCAGTGTTAAACAAATATATTACTACGCCATTAACTGTGACATATCTTTGTTCAAAAAAGGTAAATATAATCGTTTTCACTGCCAGAACAGTTTAGGTCCATACATTTCGGCGATTTTACTTATTTAATTAGTTTCAATAACGATTGATTGCCCGGTTGCATCGTAAATTACAACTATAGGCCTCACATATGCTGTTCAATCGGAACAGTGTGCCATTATCCAAAACATATGAACTCGGAAGTAATACGGGTGCCCATATTGAAAACGTGTAGTATGTGTTTTCAACCTTCAAGGAACAAGTTAATTTGAACACATGGCGAAGAGTATCAATCTGTTTTTCTTTCAATTTGAATCTTATTTCAAATTTCTAATGAGCGTTATTAAGACATGCATCAAAACCATTCATTTCAGTAGATTATTTACGTTATCGAATGGGTCTGCTTAGCGTATGTCAGTTTATCGCCGGAGACCTCATCACAGTTTCGTATATCGTAAAGCCTGTTAACGAGATCTATCCCGAGATATTGCCGGAGATGGCCGAGTTGTTTCGATATGTGTCGGGAACGTGGTCGGCGTCGTGAAATACGTTAACATTTGCTATAACTCAAAATCACTTTTAAATATTCAAAGCCATTTGTTAAAGATTATTTAGTTATGGCCTTTTTTTTAAAAGACGAAAGTTTGTGTTCGCTTTGCGGTGCTACTGTCAAATACATGGTATTGGTTTCATTAAATTAATAGAAATGATGCTGCTCACAAAGTTAGTGAAGTCTCCTTTTGTTATTTAGAGTAACATTATTTATTTTTCTTGTTGCAAACAAGTTTTTTCCAGTCTATCAAACTCTAGATGTTGTGTTTTCCGGTACTTTAATATAATTACAATACTATAATATTATATTTCCCATTATCTAATGCAATTTGTGCAGGTCTTTAATATTGTTTATGACCTTCTCATGGCATTATTTCCTAGCACCAACTAAATTTTAGCATTTTTTGTTAAAAATTATAGTAGTCTATGTTCTACTTCCATTGTACTGATACTAATGAGAAATATTAGATAGACAATTTAATACTATAAACATCATTTGTACGAATTAAGGCCATAAACTGTCTGTGTAGTATATGTTATGTTATGTATAACGACGAGAAAGACTTTAAATCTAATCAGGGTAGTAGCACAAAATGTTTTGACAAGAAGTTCAAGGAAATAATCCAAACAATTATCCGTTGTTTCCAAACGACTTTTCTGACACGGAGAACCTCGAATCTAATATTACTTTACGAACCATTGATGACAATGACTAGTCTCGATCGTAACAACTCGGTCATCTGCATCAACATCATATCTGTTGGAAATTTGCCCATGTGTTCCGATTGGAATAGTCTCAGTCGAACTGGATAAGGACAAGTTTGTGCTTCCGAAGGCTCTCTCCGCCAAATAGTATTAAACGCAGAAAATCACGCGAAAAGTATGTTATCATACAAATTTAAATGGATAAAATATGTGACGACGCCTGTTAAAAGGGCACGAAAGGCAGAAAAATCACAGTTTCAGTTTAAAATTGAACCCGAAGCAGTTTCATATAGGGAGCATTTCGGTGAGCTAAACAAAGCAGAATCTCTCATCGTTTGGCGGTGCTAGTGAAATTTGCGCTCCACTACGACATAGGAAAAATACATTTAATTGCTAAAGAATGTATGTTTTTATATTAAACAAAAAAGTTACTTATTCTAACTTTATATTTACATCTCAAAAATCTAAAAAAGTCGACTACACAAATATAACAAAATAAAATGAGAAACTGTATCCTTCATTATTTTAACTGCAATCATAAAGCTAAATATAAAACTATTGTGTTTTCAATTCAATCTTAGTTGAAAAAGGCATCCTTTTGTCGTTGTAAAGTTCATAAATATATTGTGTCATAGTTTAGGCAAATTAATTTAAACGCTCATTAAAACATTTCAAAAGCGAAAACTTAATTATGTTTTAATAACCGAAGTTCGAAGACAGGACGTTTCACAGTGTGAAACTATATTTCAACAGAAATTGTAACAAAGAGTCTTTACTTTATGAGAAGATGATTGAGGACAAAAATAATTACTGAATAACACCTCTGTCTATTGTCATATTCTTTGTGTTTTATCTTGTGAAATTATTGAAAAATGTTGAATGAAATAAAACCCACCCACCAATTTAAATGCAATTGAAAACATTCAATTTAAGATACGCATGAAAACATAAAAGTTTCTCATAATATGTTTGACACACTTGTAAACACTAATTATCCTCACCAAAAATTGACACATAACAGACTGTATAAATAAATATCAAAAGCTTCCTCGATTGACTTATCAGGATTTATAAAATATATGAACCATGGAAAGATAAACACTCATAAAAATAAATGAAGGGACAATTACATAAGGCTTTATTTAAAGTATAAATTTTGTTATCTAATGTATTTAATTGAATTGAATACATACGGCAAAATATTTCTTAAAAATCCAATTAGGTTCGAAATACATTTTGTGTCCTAGATCATTGATTCTATAAAGATAGAGTCCGTGTAATTCTTACCTCTGCTTCAAGCATTGGCATTCTAAATAAAATGCTCTCCTGATACAAACAAGGTAAATATTTGAATATTTCATTACTTTTCTTGTCCCTTCAATTTGCATTGTATTATTATTATGCAAGAAATATTACATCAAAGTTACATGTTGCTTAAATGAAATAGCGGCACCCATTGTGTGAGTTGATTTTAAACTTCATGGTATATTTAAGTTAAATGAAAACCCTTTATTTTATATCATGCCTTAAGATGTTAATTCAAACATTTCGTGCAAGACCCGTCTGTTGATATTTGAACAAATAACCATACAACGCACTCTTTGTTATTGGGAAATAGACCATTGTCAGTGATTTTGATATGTGCGATACTACATTAGGTTGTTTCAGTAATCTAGATGACATTATTGCGCCTTACGGCAAGAGCACCCTATTTCCCGAAGAACTATCACTTACTATAGCAACTAATTGACAGACTTCCGACTGACAACGTTTAATTATAAATGTAGACCTTTCAGCAAGTGGAACTTAAATGTATTTTGAAAATCTGATACAATAATTCCCCGACTCCCCCTCACTTATTTCAACAGAATATACAAGGAATAGGTATTCGTACTGACAACCGTTTCCAATTTAAAGAACAAAACAGAAGCGCAGCCCGCTGTTATATTGTAATACCCGGGGAAATAATTAAAATGCGAGGGAGTTGTTGAGCCGGTGGACGGCTCATATTGTTTAGTTATTAATAATTGAAGCGAATTGAGACATACGATTTGACGTTATGTTGTTTAATGGTTGAATAGGGACAATAAAAGTCAATTTCTCTCTTGGTCTTAAGACACCCCTACCCTTCAGAACATAAAGTAAAACATGCACATTCAGCACTTCTTCTAAGGAGAACATGTATCTAACCATTAATGGTTTACTTTCTTGGAATGTTTTCATTCGCGTTTAAAGATATAAGTATACATCATATTTAATTTTAGGTTGTGCTGAGACCCAAAAACAGAAGTCGTGCTAAGACTCCAAAACACATGGTTTGCTGAAACACGAAATACTAACTGTGCTGAGACCCCGAAAAACAAGGTGTGCAAAGACTCAGAAACGCACACTAAGGAGAGCTTAAATGTCGGCGTGTTAAGACCCAGAAACACAACATGTGCTTAGACTCAGAAATACCAGATGTGCTGAGACCAAGAAACGAAAATTGTGCCAAGTCCAAAAAGAAACAAGGAGTGCTAAGACCAAGAAAAAAATACAAGAAGTGCCGAGGTCTATAAATACAAGGTATGATGTGACCCAGAAATACAAGGAGTGCTGAGACCTAGAAATACAAGGAGTGCTGATATCTCAGCACAGAAATATATGAAGGGTTGACTCCTAGAAACACAAGGAATGCTGTTACCCAGAATACAAATGGTTCTGAGTTTTAGAAATACACGGAGTGCTTAGACCGACACATACAAGGAGTGCTGATGCCTAGAAATACAAGGAGTGATGAGACCTAGAAATTCAAGGTGTGCTGAGACCCAGACAGGCGTGGAGAGAACCACAAATGGTAGGAGTGCTGAAACCAAACAATTCAAGGCGTGGTGAGAACAACAAATAAAAGGAGTGCTGAGACGCAGAAATACAATGAGTTCTTAGACATTAGACCTGCTAAAACCCGTTCACTACCACTATAAAGCAATTGTTTCATGCACTTTGAGTGTTTAACCAATAGTCTCAATACAGTATTCACCGCAAAGGTAAGCATGAGTCATAGAAAAAAAGTAAAAGAAATGAATAATCGCTTTAATCCAGTGATTTATAGCTTAAACAAACTTTAAGAACATATTTCTTCTTTAGTGCTGCTTTTTTTCAAATCATTCAACTGGTACTCACTGTAAAATATTAAAGTAAATGACAGAAAAATGCTAAAGATCGTATATACCATTGAGACAGATATCCGACCGTCGCCACTAGACATGAGACGGACAGATAACTGTGTAGACCAAACTATGTTTGTCTTACTGACAAAGTCTTGCTGCACCTTTCACCTCATTATTGATCTCTTCACATTACCAAAGTTCGCACCCATTCTTATAAAAATCTTCCAATTGATTAGTTTGAATATCGTTTTTATATCGAATATATTCACCATTGTTTAAAAGTTTGACTCAAAATTGTACTACTATAATTAGCGATCATTACATGATAATCACAGATGATATCTGTAATAATGACATTAATGCTACCTTATCGACTAAAGTGACAAAGCAAAGACTGATAGTCAGGATTTAATGATGCAATATTATACCGGACCCGTAAACAGTCCTTTTGACCGAAAAAAACATAAAGTTATACGTAATTTATTTTTAATTCGTTGATTAATCAACCATCCAGAAGGTCGTGTTAAACCTTAGTATGTCTCAAAGATAGGAATCGCCCGTTAAATGGTAATATTAAACCATTAAACAGCCTGATGAATCATTATCATGACTATCAACAAGCGGTTTTAAAAATATATTGGCTGTTATTGTTATTTTCATACACAGTGATATCCCTTGACGAGCAAGAGATCTCCGCCTCCACATACAAAAAAACTGAATGTTTTTAGTACACGTATTTATGCCAAATTTATAGAAGTTCTATGAAATTACGTCGTTTTACAAGGTAAAAAATTGAAACTATTAACTTTTTCAATTTCGTCACCTGATTACGATCATCATCACACAAGATCTGTGCGATGGCAGTTATTACTGTACTTTAAAGGGGAATAACCCGATGCGTGGAGCATTTTCTATTTTAAGATTTTTGTGGTGAATTATTTTTCATCGCACTCTAAATGTAACATATGGACCAGCAATTCAAATTTACTGACTTCAAACGAATCGGACGCGGTTTTGGAAACACCTTTTTCTGAATGCGTGTATGGCTCAAGATAAACAACAAGACGGTATTATTTTCACATTGGCACAGAATGATCATTTCAGGCAATTCTAATAATGATGAACTACCATGTAAAGTATGAGCATGCTAAACAACATAGTGTTCAATTATTTTACATAGTTAAAGCAATACTTATGTTAGTTGTAAGTTGACCGCTGTCTTTCTTTTATTATCATCAAGATAAAAGAATGCCTAGTATCTGTATACTGCAATGATATATATGACATTCATTAATGAATCTTAAAAAGTCAGGAGAAACCTTTTAGAAAGACATGTCCATTCTAATTATCGTCGATTGGAATCATTATGATATGTCACTGGAATGTTATTGGTGACATTTCGAATTACGGGTTCAGGTCAAGTTCAAAGACTTCAAGTTGTCATTACTAGTTTATGTTGTAGGAATTACAGATAAATTTATCACGCAAGAAGAGGGCTCTCAGCATATTATAACTGTATGCGTGTGTCTAGCACTTTGACAACAGCCAAGAAGAGGTAAAAAATGCAAAAAAGGAAAACCTTAAAATAGGTTAACGAGGATTAATGTACACATTTGGGCGAGTGATTGTCTTTATGCATTATATTACTAATTAAAATGTCTCAATCGATGTCAAAAGTTCAAATCTCTATGCTTCAGGTTGTTGTATGTTTATAGACACAATGGATGAACGACAACTCTTTCTTCCTACAATATTGAACTTAATTAATGTGCAACAGTTCTTTAAAGACATAATGATATTCAAAGTCCTAAGTAAGTGACTCACTATTATATACGGATGTAAAAGTGTTCCAAGCTTATGTTTCTGATCCATTTGACACCATCATAATTGGCTGATCAAACCCATGTAACTTCGGGTTTTTAATTATTTGCTTACCGTTATGGTGCAAATGGCTTCAGATTTTACTTTGATTTAAACATTTTTGTTGTTGCTGTTTCGGAAAATTACTTTTAGTACGCAAAAGTAATCTACGGAAACTTAAAAAAGTATTTAATAATATAATTTTGCAACGTTCAAACGTTTGCATCTGCTTCAATAGTGTCGGACAAGTGCAAAATATATTTAAGTATATATATATATTACTTCTAAAGTAAAAAAAATCAGATGCAATAACTCCGTGTCACAAAATAATTAACTCGGAAAAAACCCGATCCATCTTTAAATAATGTTCAGTCCTCAGACAGTTAAAATTGGATCAAGCTTTGAATGTGCGGGGGAGTCGGCTGGATGAGTTATCCACTTAGAGGAATTGAGTGACTAGCAACATTGTGCTGACTGATTTTCACCCATTGATAATGACCTAGTATATGAAAGTTAACGCCTTTTCTCGTTATTTCTCGTTATTTCTAAAATAAATTCGCGCAGATTGCTAATGAAAGGACGCATTGTGAATTTACCAGAACCTTGTTAATTTAAGCAGGACAAGTATTTTAGAATGAAATGCCGAATGAAATGAATTGTACTTGCAAGAGATTGTTTCCATTATTCCATGACAGCTATAACATTTTTTTCCTAATAAAGCGTTTGCGGATGTGTTTTAAAAAATGCACATGCAATATATCAAACACTGCGGTTACTCCTACAACAGCTATTAATCAAAGATACCTTGGAAAGGAAGCAGATAATTACCTCATCATAAACCACAGATATTTAAATAGCAAACCTGTTAATTATACGTTTATATTCCCAGCGTGGTACTTACTCATGTTAATTGGGCTGCACTACGAACATACATGTAACATACAGTACAGATTAAAATAAGTACTAGCGATTCAAATACATTAGTAGCAAACAACATGAACTAAGGTTTGGCAACACTTTCGAAGTGTTCTATTACTGAAATCGTGTCTGACTCAAAATAAACAACACTTGTCGGTTGTGGTGTCATATTGGCACAGAACACAGATAATTTTTAAGGCAAATGTAATTTGGGACATAAGTTGTAATGTGTATGGTCATAAAACGCAGCACAAATCGAACACTTGAACTATTTTTTATCATTCATGAAACATTATAATTCATTATGTGAGTAATAGCAAAATGAGCCGCATCGCGCGAATTTGAGCTTCGGGCATTTATTTGCTATTATAATGTTTTAAGTTATTTAAATTAAATGACATTTCAGGGAGTAATTCTGAAAATGTCATAATGATACCCCTTAAATTGCGTAATAATAATAATAATAATAATAATAATAATAATAATAATAATAATAATAATAATAATAATAATAATTATTATAATAATAATAATAATAATAATAATAATAATAATAATAATAATAATAATAATAATAATAATAATAATAATTATAATAATGATAATGATAATAATAATAATAACTTTATTTAAAGAAGGTAACACATTAAGACATAGGCATCATATTATAAACAAACATATTACACGACTTATTTACAATGTGGCCTTCTGAAAGAACATACACACGCACACACACATATAAATGCTTAAAATGAAAACGTAAGCATACATTTATGTTATTTCAAAAGGGTACGTATTAAAATGTTTTACGAAAACATAAAGAAACATGAATATAATACATTAATTATAACATCAATGCCGAACAATACATCAATTTGTACCTAAAGGTTAACAAATCGTATCATTAAAATGTATTAACTGAGTAAGAAGGACAGTCACACATGTATTTAACACCTTACTCGAGATATATATAATGCAAAAACAATAGTCATGAAATTATGCGTACAATTCTTACAACGGTTTTTGCAATTGATGAAACGTTAGATACGTGAGACCATATATTGCGCATTTTGAATACGAAATTTGACGTCATTCACATTCACGTCGTAACGCAAAAACATTCTTCACATGACGTGCAAAATTAACGTATCAATATTACAACTAGCTTATGAATAGGACACCAGAAAAGCGTTTTATCGTAATATTCCATTTATTATATATCTGCCGATTCAATTATTCCTTTTTATTTTTCGGTTTCAATTTGACAAATGCGCGTATGAATTAGAATGTGTTACGTAGTTTTGTGTAGTGTAAGTCAAGGGAGGCTACTACAGCGAAACGGAGTCAGAAGTTACAGAATTCACTTTATTGAACAAAATAAGAACAACATATCTTATGTTTAGGCAAAGTTAACAAATTGCTAATACAAAAAGAATTATTAAATGTCACAGTACAAAAAAAAAAAAAAAAACAATAACAAAAAAGTGGTACTTATTTTACGAGTATACACTAATCGTCATTTCCTGTAGACGTAACGCGGCCATTTTAAACAAGGCAAATACTCGTGGGATTTTTTGACGATCATAATATGCAGAAGTGAGGGAAGTTCATGAGTCAATCAGTATTTCTATCGATGTCGCGAATTCGCCTTCTTATTTGTATTGGCGAGCTGCTCATATTTATGATAATAAACATGGATAATGCAACAAATTATGAAGTTTGAAATGGCAAACAACTGAAGCACTGAAGCATGTGTGAAGTAGTTGTCTAGATAGATTGAAAGTGTTCTCTTCTTCGTGCTTATCCTCGTGGTTCTTTGAAGAACATGAGAACCATGTTCCTGAAAATATAACATGCTTCTGGAGCGTAAGTAAAGTTAGTAAATTTAAAAGTTGACAGGTTTAACCAGCTTTTTTTGTCACGCTATTTTCAGCAACGCGGATGTAGTTCCGAGATTACACACGGTACTCGCATGATACGGAATCAGAAAACGACAGTATCATGATACGGAATTTTCAATACGGCGTGCTGTATTTTCACTGTTGGATATGGTAAAGGAATTTGATAGGCATATAATAATTTAAATTATTTTCTTTACACATAATCTTTAAGATACATACATTTAGAAAAAAATGATTCATTTTTGAATTTTTAATACCTTGTGCCAATGTAAACACAGACTATGAATGTAGTCAAAATAAGTCGGGACGAACTCTTTGGTTGCTATGGACACATGAGTAAACCAATAGTCATAAATCGTCGAGAAAATGATGCACTAATGACAACCTTTAAAAGAAAGAAGTTTGTAAGAAGTTGATACACATAGAAAAAATCAGTATTTTTGGCATTTTTATTAATGATTATTTCATTTGTGATATTTGTGCCCGAAGGCCCAAATTCGCTCGATGCGGCTCAAATGATATGTCCATGTTTAATGTTGAGTAAAGCTAACCCAGAATGGTGGTTCTTTAATTCGAACAGCCCTACTAACCGACTGTGTATATTTTGTATTGCCAGTAATATTATTAATATAAAGGCCAGTGATTACATGTAAAATATCCTGCAAATTGTTCTACATATACTGCATACATTTTTGTCAGAAATGATATGTGGAAGGTGTTCCAATCAATTTGTTTATTCATAAATTTATTAATTCAAAACGGACAATTAAAAGGCCTAAATGATGTGTTATGCTAACATGCGTAACGGGTTTTGCAAAAATAGAGTAACGGAGTGACAATATGTCAACATTAAACAACAAAAACGACAACAACGACAACAATAAACTACTTGGCTTTGATTTGCTTGTTTGAATTTACATTATATAAAATCTGATTAAGATAAAACTTTAAAGACATGAGAAACCCGATTACTTTAAAAAAAATAAGATCAGCGTTATCCGCTTTCTAAATTAACGAAAACCTCATTTGCCAATCTTAACAACTCAGTGATCTCCAGCAAGTTTCGGGATATACTTCGTGAATAGGCTCTATGATAAACGAAAACTTGATGAGGCGATTAACCCACTTATCATTACGCTAGCTAGACATATTCGATTACGTAAACAATGAACAGAAATGAATGATTTTGATTCGTGTCTTAATAACAGTTTTAGAAAAAAAAGAGATAAAAGATCTCCCAGGATTGGTATAATATCACTTTTTCTCCTACCTTAAACATTAAATATGTCCTTTGACGGTTGCAAACACATACAACACCTTTTCAATACGTGCGCCGCCATGTTGGACTATTTTTAAAGGCCCATATTATCTCCGAGGTCATATCTGTTGGATAATGGCTGAACTATTACATTTGCTCATTTGCAGTAAACTCCACATGGTATGCTTAACTAGTTTTTTCGACAAAACAAATCGACATATCCAATGTTCGTCTGTGCACACACTGGAGAACGTTGATATTTTGGCGGCTTTTGACAAATAAATGTTTGTTCTTACCTTAGAATATTCTATGTCGACATTTTCTTTGTTTCAACATCATATTGTAATTCAAAGCCTGCTGGTTCTTGACGGGAAACCGTTTTTGACATTTGTTCCTAATTCCTAGACGCTTTAACCTGACCCAAATAGCCATGCGATGCATAGCGGGCTGTCAAGACTGTCGGACAGCGAGCTCTCAACTGTGACTTATGTAACCATTGGTGTCACATGTACTGTCTTGAGATCAAAAGAGCAGAGTCTGGCGACTACGCCGTTAGTGATCATCATGGAATTTCAATTCCTGTGGCTCGCTGTAATGAAACTTCAACCAGAGACTGAAGACTCCAACACTTCACTGAACACGAATTGCATGACGAAGAGCACGTGTTCCAGTTCTCTGTCTGAACCGTTTAGCTCTGATGTAATCACAGATGACTCCTCACCGAGTCAAACGCCATACTAAGATCTATTTGTAGCCCTTAAACTGTTTTTCTCCTCAACCTAGTAGAATAACAAATTACAACATAAACAGTAAACCACATCGTTTCCTGTGCATCAATGTTTAGAAGGCTAGGAAGAAGAGTAGAGACACAGTATGTAATTCCTGGCATATAAATCATAGCTTTACGAAATAAGTCTTTGACAAAAACCTTAGAGTTGATGAACGCAGGCATGAATATTCAACACTCTGAATGGGGGAACTACTTGCAGTGAAGAGAGATCTGAACATCAGAGTTGTTTATTGTCTTAAAATCACCGAGTCTATCAGCAGTGCCATTTAGAATGAACTAATAAGGTGACAAAAGGCTCTTACCACCGTCCGCCATCCAAAAGTGATGAATTTTACCCACAAGACACCGTATCCAATTTAATGAAGCTACTACACGATAACAAGAGAGAAATCTGTGATCTTGGCGGAGACTTAAACCAAACAGACATTTCTTAGAAAGATGTTAGAACTCAAGTCATCACGCAAACAAAGTAAACCAGCACTGATTTAGCCTCCAAACTAGCCTTTCGGAAATTGGTCACATCCCATCTCCTGATAAAAAATATCATCCACTATATTATGTCTCAAAGAAAATCAGATGTACATGTATGTGACCTAGAAAGTATCTCCCTTGAATTATTTCCTTTCATGTACAAAGTTGTTCAGGGTAAGTGTTGTAATATGGCTGTATTTTTAGTCTTGCCAGTTTCATTGTTTTAGTTTAGGATGTATGATGGTGTTTAAAATAGTTTTTCTACGATGGTTTGTATTGGCATCAATATCGGAGTTTTGAGAAGCATTGTGTTGTATTGGCTATGTATTTTAATTTTGGTGAAGTTATGTAAAAACCTTCATATTAATATAACATTACCCAAAACAGCTAATAAATAAACAAGTCGACATACATTTGTCAGAAAAGGCTTTCATATATATACAGTTTATATTGGCTTCCTTTCCGCATATCAATTAAAATTTAGCTTTTATATTTAACTTTTGAAGAAGTAGGCGGTAGCGAACTCATTTGTCAATTTCTCTCCGAATTTTACCGACCTGTCACGAAAATCGACGGACGCTTTCCGAGCACTCGGTCGTTTAACAAAACCAATCCTGACAGAAAATCATGTAAACGGACGCCCAAGATAGACCTACAACTGTAAACAAAATTGTGTAATGAAAGTTGTAACGCATGTTATTATGTCCCACTCAAAAAACCCGTCCAAATGATTTAGCTAGTCAATATGGTAGAAAAAGATAAATTACGCAAAAATTCATTTCATACTTTTGGACCCCAAAGACCCCTGACAATATGAAGAGCCTAGTTTATGGGTTTTTGTGGAAGGGGGCCCACATCCACAGTTGCGTCTCTAAATTGCACCTCCTCAAATGTCCAAACTTGGAGCTGTACCTGCATAAGCACACTTAAATCAACAACGAAACACTTCAATTGACATTTATTTAATGTAACACAGTTATACAATTTTCAAAATTAAATCACCAACAAATTACTTCGAACTTTCGCTTTTATGTTATAAGCTCATATAATAACGTGCGGAAAATGTTGATGAAATAAGTTAGCAGCTGACACTTTCCCGTTTTAATCAATCCTTTACGACCCCTTTCAATTTGGTAGCAAATAAAAAGAATATATTAATGTTACGTTTCAAATCAACTTAAAAATGTTTTCGATAATGATTATGTTGAAATGTCATTTGAACAAACGCAGAAATACTCGGCCAGTGCAATGTTAGGCGAGCCGCTTATTCTATCTTCCTTAAAAAGTATATGAACTTGTGTGACTGCACGCAATACCCAATTGGTTGTATTGCTATATGTTTTCCGGATGTTGATAAAGATTTCCGAAATGATGTAACGTTCGCATACAATTTGGCACTTTTTCCTCGTAGTTTACATTAAATGTCGTTTTTTGTTCTTTTAAGGCATATGACAAGAACGTTTTTGTTTTTTTGTAACGGTGTACGTTAACAATACATTTTACCTCGGGAACATCAAAACTAAATATAGTTATTGGTAGGCAACTCATGAACTATAGCTGTTCGTGCTTACTCGGTAAAATATATAGAGGATATGTATTGAATTCAGTGTTAGATCGTATTCTTTTTCACGAGCGGTCATAGAAAATATTATTTTCAATGACCACGAGCGAAATTAAATTCAATCACGCACTGATATATTTCATGCATTTATCGTGTTTTCTCAATTTCTTTCCCCGCTTGCTTGGTTGACGACAGACCCTGTGGGAGGCCTCCGTACGAATGGCGGGCAGTAGGTCTATTACATAAACTAGTTCCACGCTCATCAAAGTATATGTTTAAAATAGTTTTTTTAATTGTATTTAATAGAATCCACAATGGTAACGAATAAATACCTTTTCTGGCGGTAAAACTAATATATTTGAAGTTTGAAAGAAATACAAGGCACTTTTTCCAGTCAAATAATCGTAATTCCGAATTGTTTTTTGACAACGAAAAAAGGGAGCAGTTGAGTTATGGTTATTTCAGTCCTTAACTATGATTTATTAAAAGAATTCAGTTCATTTGGCTTTATTCTTAAGTCTGTACAGTGTCCCTAAAGCGGAACTAGCGAAGTCCCAAAGAAAAACAGAATTCATGAATAAAGAAATAAAATAATCGTCAATAATAATTTTTTTATCAAATGTGTTTGGCATCGAAACAATAAATTTGTTTCCGCACATTTTTTAAAATAATTAAATGTTATATTTTCATTCCAGCCAGAGTGACGTTCCCTCTTGTTATGATATATCACGTAACAAAAACGAATCACATACAGGCGAGCCCATAAGGAATCATAGTGTACGATCACATGATACAATTGAATGGTGCCGATTAGATGAATACAATTTGTATACGAACATAGTTATTTGTACTGTATCAGGTACTTCGTACGTTTTGCCAATGTTATACCGTTATGAGTATCAGTGATCTTTTAGATTGATAATAATAATAATAGTTGTACTTTTATTCCTTACGCAGAAAAGATATTATTGAACACATTTTAAATATTTTCTTATAATACTTTGGAAATAACCATAAACGGTAATGCGAGACATATTAGTTTATTTTGATTAGTTTGATTAGTTTTTTTTTATTTGGCTTCAATCTTATCTTAAACGAAGGACAGCGGTCTCCATGTTTTAAATTTGCAGATATGGCATTTTATATCATTTGTTATATTTAATCATTATTCAAGTGTCGCGTCAAGGGCGTTCAGCTAAACGCTTGAAGATTCGGTTTTGAGATACAAATCACTTTCATCTCAAAAAGTAATATATATCGCCGAGGAAAAGCCAATTAACAAAAATCCAGTGATGCTCCGCAAAATTTACACTGACAATAAATTAGCGTCACCAATTCGATAGTTGCCGTTATATCTATACCAAACCTAAAGTGCCGTTAAATCCTGAGCCTCAGTTTAGTCCACCATATGTAAAACATACATTTTTTTCAACGACTTTTATCTACTAAATCAATAGTTAAAAATCAACTTTCTTATTCCTTTAAAAGAAACGGTACACTTTTGACACAGTCTTTTGATACCGGAAATGTGTTTTAAGACAAAAAAGGTCCGTGATACTATCCACAAAAGCAAAGTAATCAGCGGTGTGGTCAACTTACAATAATTGAAAAAAACAACATATGCCTGGATATAAGTCAGGATAGCCGAGCTGTCTAAGGCACTGCATTGCGTTCAGGTCGCAGCCTGGTTGATTTTTGAATTCAATGCAGCCAATTCGTAAGATTTTCGATTGTAAAACGACACATTGTGTTTTGCAAAAGAATGAGATACTAGTAACGTGTAATTGTCGTATACTTAATAGATTAAATGCGTTAAAATCGTATCTAACACATAGTTTACGAATAACAACATCGTGCGAATGGCCTAAATTCTATGTATACCGTACTACATGGGGTCTTCGTACTAGAAAGGCATGCTCGTAGCCACAATAAATTTCGGTGGAGTTTTAGCTTGAATATTTACCTCGGCTTGTGTTGTATTTGATATCGGAAAAGCTTGGTATTGTAGACATACTAAGAATTTTTCGGCATCTTATTGGTTTATAAGGAAACCCCATTTATTATAACATGGACACTACATGGGTTTACTTGTAGCCAGAATGCATAACTCTGCACTATATGGGCTGTGTAATAGCCATTCTTAGACATGTGTTATTTACACTTACTGATACAGAAGTCAGTGTGTTAGTTTTAATGATAATCATAGGTTTGTTGGGTATAGCTTGTAACGGTTTTTAATAAGGCTATGAAGTCAGGATGGCCGAGCGGTCTAAGGCGCTGCGTTCAGGTCGCAGTCTGGTTCTCCAGGCGTGGGTTCGAATCCCACTTCTGACACACACTTTTTGACATAAATAAAAATAATCGCATTGTGGTCAAAATTCTAAATTTTAGACGGTTTCTCCTATTAGAAATACCTAAAATCATTACACCATTTCGTTTCTAGAGAAATGTGCAAAACAACAAAAGTTTGTTGACGGTGATGCCGGCCAGATTGTTCTGCATGGAGTGTGATTATTAATAGATTGGTCAGTAGTCATTTTTTTTAAATCCCATATGGGTAATGAACACAATTAGATTACAAAGGCTTTGTTTTGGCTTAATAATGATTATTGTAGCTCGCTTCAGCAATGTTTGTTTAGTGTTTCACTGTAAAGCCTATATAAAGTAATTAAAAATAATGACCACTGTACTGGTTCAAATTGTTATCTACAACGTAACTAAAACAGTATGAATAGAGTTCGTGCTTTTGTTATATTCGTACACAATACTTAATAAGTTTTGCTGAATGACTAGTAGTTTTTCACGTAAGTATTAATCATTCGTTCAAAATTATCAACATAAACCACAATTTTTAAAAAGTTTACCTTAAAATTGTCTTATGTGCAAATCCAATATCAGTGGATAAATTAATCCAAAGGGAAGTAACGATTTGTAATGATATTAGGTTAAGGACAGATTCAACATTAAATTAACTGCCTAATTCTCTGAAACGCACTCATACAGAGTTTCAGAAATGTTAACTGGATCGAAACAAAGTATGTCGTTAAAATGTCAATGTTTGTGTTCTATGTTAAACAGATATATAACCACACCATTAACTATGTCATATCTTTGTTCAAATATTGTAAATATAATCGTTTTTACTGCCAGAATATGTTGGTGCCTATTAATAATTTCGACGATTTTACAAATTAAAGATTGGTTGGCCGGTTTCGTCGAACACCTTAAGGCCTCACTTTCTCTTGGTCAATTGAAACATCCGCCATTATCCAAAAGATATGAACTCGCAAGTAATACGGATGCCCATATTTAAAATCTGTTGTATGTGATTTTAACCGTCAATGGAAAAATATTCCCAATAGGATAAGCATGACAGACACTCTATTGATTTAACTCGTTCTTGCAATAGATATCATCATTTAGCTAATATATGCCAGGAATGTAATGAGGTAATATGTTCATGCAGTTTTTTTAGGCAAGTTATGTGTGTTGACCAAATTGAAACGTGTAAAAACATCGAAAGTATACATTCTGAGCAAACATACGACGTCTGGCAAAATGAGAATAGATCTAGCACAAATTGTATCGAAAATAATGTTGCGTTATACGGTCACGTCAACTCGCTAGGAACCGATATTAAATCTGATAAAATTATTACCGATACCGATAACAACGTAAGCACCATAATAAGCCCAAAATGCTGTCAACTAAATTGCACGAGTGTGTTGGGCGGTAGTCATAATTCGCAGTGTATTAATACAAATATGGAAACAAATGGAAACACATATACTCCAGCAGCCTCTTCTCAAGGTGACACTGTGTTCATGTTTGATAAGAAGGGTGTTCGGTGTGCACACTTAAACGTATGTCATTTGCTTCCGAAACTTGAGGAAATTAAATACCACCTTTGTCAATCGTATTCGCCAAATATATTAGGTTTATGTGAAACTTTTTTACACGCAGATATCAATGACAATATGCTGCAAGTTAAGAATTACACGTTTGAAAGGAAAGACCGAGAACATAAAAAGGGAGGGGGTATTCTTGTTTACGTGAACAATAATATACAGTACCGTAGACGTCTAGATCTCGAGGTAAATGACATTGAATCGATTTGGCTTGAAATTAATGGTCTATATTGCAAATCGTTCTTAATCAATTTCATTTATCGACCTCCGAACTCCCAACAAAAATGGATTGACTTATATGATAAGCAGTTAGAAATAGCTGATAGTTCTAATATTGGGTTTCATTTAATTGGAGATTTTAATATCAATTATTCGCCGGAAAGTGGCAAATATAACAACACTAAATGGGCAGATCTTACCACGAAGTATGGCTTGGAACAATTAATCAAATCACCAACAAGAATTTCAAAAAATAACTCTACTATAATAGATCATTTATATACGAATATGAGTAATCATGTAACTGAATGGTGTGTGTCTCACTTATCACTAAGTGACCACTTTCCCGTTTGTTTCACACATTCTATTACAGACAAATTACCAAAATTGGCCCCTAATAGCCATACAGTTATACAATATAGATCTTTTAAGAAATTTGAAAAAGAAGCTTTTCAGGCAGAATTGATGTTTTCAGGACTGGATGAAATAGACTCATTGTCAAATTCCAATGATGCACTGAAAAGATTTTATGAAATTCTAAATGGCATTTTATCTAAACATGCCCCAGTCAAAGATAAACGTGTGAAACGCGAGAATCAGCCTGATTGGTTTACTGAGGAAATTATATCTATAATAAATCACAGGGATAAATGCCGAAAAACTGGCAACATAGACCAGTATAAAATACTTAGAAATAAAGTAACTTCTATGATAAAGAAAAGTAAAAAGAATTTTTTCAACAATGCAATAAAAGACAATAAAAATCCGACATATTTATGGAAAAATCTAAAAGATATTTCACATTTGAATCAATCAACTGTGACAGCATTACCTCATAAAATGACATTTAATGAATTTCCGGTTGAAGATCCGTCAAATATTGTAAACGAATTAAACAGTCATTTTGTAAGCATTTCAAACATTATAAATAAAACAAAGTTTTTGAATACAAATTTTAGAAACTTAAAACATATTCTAGATACAAAACTAGGTACAAATTGGTTTGAGATTAAACATATTACCCCTTATGAAGTCCATACTATTATTGATAAATTAAATGTTGGAAAGGCCACAGGCATAGATGGAGTAGGCCCCAAAATTTTGAAGCAATGTGGTGATACTATTACACCTTGTATAGCATCAATTATCAACAGTAGTATAGCGCATGGAGTTTTCCCTGATAAACTGAAAGAAGCACGAGTAATACCAATTTTCAAGTCGGGCAACAAAGAGGACCCCAATAATTACCGCCCCATTTCAATACTCCCAACTATATCAAAAATCTTTGAAAGGCATATAGCGACACAGGTACAGTTGTACTTTGAGAAAACCGATGTCATACACAAAACACAATCTGGATTTAGAAAACACCATTCATGTAACACTGCTCTAATAAGACTTATAGATACTTGGCTTAAAGATGTTGACAGTGGTAAACTAGTTGGTGCGATATTTTTGGATTTGAGAAAAGCTTTCGATTTAGTTGATCATGAAATTCTTCTTTATAAATTGAAACTGTATCATTTTTCTGAAATAGCATTGAATTTGTTTAAATCATATCTTGAAAATAGAAACCAAATTGTAAAGATTGGCAAAATTAAATCGCAAAAACTCACTGTTACATCTGGGGTACCCCAGGGTTCCATACTGGGACCCTTGCTTTTTATTTTATACATAAATGATATTGCAGTTATGCATCCAACATTAAATATAGATCTATATGCAGATGACTCAACACTTTATGAATCTGGATATCAGTTGACGGATATTCAAAATAAATTACAACATCATTTAAATTATGTTAATAAGTGGTGTCAACTAAATAATATGTCATTGCATCCTTCCAAGACTAAATGCATGTTAATAGGGTCTGCAAATACATTAAAAAACACTGGGAATCTTGAACTTTGTATTAATGATGTTCAAATAGTTAATGTTGTTGTGCAAAAGTTATTAGGGTTGTATATAGATAATACACTAAACTGGCATGTGCAAATCGATTATGTTTGTAAAAATCTGAATAAGAAAATTGCACTTCTAAAAAATATAATATATTTCCTCACACCTGATACAAAACGAATGTTTTACAATGCATATATTCTGCCAAATTTTGATTACGGCTGCTTGGTCTGGGCAAGGGAACCAATTCATATGTGAATAAAATAAATAACTTACAAAAACGAATTGCAAAAATCATACTTGGTAAATCTAAACGAGATTCATCAACAAATCTATTTAAAGAACTAAAATGGCTAAACTTCTCGGATAGATGTAAATACCACGCAGCAGTATTAGTTTACAAGACGTTGAATAGCATGGCTCCATCATATATGTCAGAATTAGTAACAGTTTCAGACAATAATGTATATATGCTAAGATCAATGGCACACAAAGATATTGTTTTGCAAACTAGACCTCGTACTAATTATATGAAAGCATCGTTTACATATTACAGCAGAATTGTTTGGAATAATATACCTTTGGAAATACGAGAATCAAAAAACTTTAATACGTATAAAATAAAGGTCAAACAGTACCTCATAGGAAACTTGTGATTATACAAATTGTGATGTTTTATTCATAATTATATTTAACTGAGAGTATCTGTCTAATATTGATTCAACATCATCATCATGTCATCATATGCATCATTATCGTCAGCATCAACAGCATACTTATAATCATCATCATCATCGTCATCGTTGTTAGCATCGTCTTCATGTTTGTCTTATGATTATTTGCCATATTTTCATTCTGTTTCAGAGGGCCATATCGAAAATAAGATTCTGTAGTTTTGTACATGATCTTAATATGTCACCTTCTTAAAATAAAGATATTATTATTATTATTATTATTATAATGGACAAATTAATTTGAACACATGGCGAAGAGTATCAAGCTGGTTTTCGTTAAATTTGAATCTTATTTCAAATTTCTACAAAGTCTATGAAACTCTAGATGTTGAGTTTTCTGGTACTTTAATAAAATGACAATACTATCTTTATATTTCCCAATATCTTATGCAATTTTCAAGTTTTAGGTACTGTTTATGAACTTGCCATGACAATATTTCCTGCCACCATCTAAATTTTAGCATTTTTCGTTAATAATTATGCTAGTCTATGTTCTACTTCCATTGTTAGGTGTACTAATTAGACATATAAGATAGACAATTAAATAATATGGACATCTTTAAAACGACATAAGGACATAAGCTGTCTGTGTAGTATAGCGACGAGATAGAATTTAGATGCTTATCAGAGTAGTAGCACAACATGTGTTGACAAGAAGTTCAAGGAAATAATCCAATCCAATATCCTTTGTTTCCAAACGACTTTTCTCGAATCTTCTACTTTACGAACCATTGATGACAATGACTAGTCTCAAGCGTAACAACTCGGCTATCTCCTTCAAGCTTCGTCATATCAGTTGGATAATGGCCTAGGTGTTCCCATTTGAATAGTCTCAAAGGCTCTTCGAAGGGTCTCTCTGCCAGAGAGTATTAAAGGCAGAAAACACACTTTTAATGTACTTAAAATATGTTATCATACGAAATGATAATATGACAAAAATAAAACAACTCCTATTGAAAATCACTATTTAAGTTTGAAATTGAACCCGGAGCAGTACTATCTTGGGAGCATTTCAGTGGAAAAACAACAGAATATCTCAACATTTGGCGTTGCTATGGAAATTTGCGCACCACTAAGGCATAGGAAAAAAGACATTAAATTGCTAAAGGATTGATGTCTTTATAAACAAAAAGTTAAATGATGTTTCATATTTAATTAAAAACAAATTAAAACAAATACGCAGTTTTGAAGAAAATTAATATTAAAAAGTGTCGGGACAAAAAAAATCAATGAAAAGATGTTGTTACGGCAACTGATTTCTAAAACTATTCTTTGTTGTTGATGATGATGATGATGATGATGATGATGGTGATGATGACGACGACGACGATGATGATGATAAATAACTAAATACATTCCTTCAATTTAAAGCATATCTAACCCATATCAAAGCATTCTTTTCTTAATTATCACACACTTGTTAATACTAATATAACCTTCATATTTGCATCTCAATAACTATTTGCACTTCATTGCCTCTTCTTTTCTTGTTTTAAAGTTTCCTTATAAGAAAACCAGCGATAAAATGAAGTCATTTAAACTATCAAATATTCATGATATGGAAAATAAATTGCAATTTTACCATATATCCTCAATATAATAACAAATATAATGTCGTTCCTGAAAAAAAAAATAGTTTGAATAATGCTGAAAGTGTGTTTGTTTGAAATTCTAAAGGACCATTGTGTTATCAAATTGACTAAAATGAAATACTGATCCATTGAAGATATAAACACTAAAATTAATTTCTATTTAACAATATTCAAATGTTTTGTAAAAACGCCAAAATACTCCTTTAATAATTAGTTGGTAACATATATCATCTAAAAAAAAGTGGACTACAGAAACATAACAAAATAAAATGAAAAACTTTATCCTTATTTATTTTAACCGCATTATAGTGCTAGATATACAACTATTGTGTTTACATTCCAATCTTAATTAAATGAAAGGGCCTCTTTTTGTCGTTGTAAAGAACATAATAAAGAAATTATGTCATAGTTTAGGCAAATCGTTTTAAACGCACATTAAACCATTTCAACAGCGAAAAATGCCGACGATAATTTCGTTTTAATGACCGAAGCTTGTAGATAGGACGATTAACAGTGTGCAAATATTCTTCAAACAATAAAAAGTAACAAATAGGCTTTAGTTCATGAGAGGACGATTGAGGAAAACAATTATTATTTAATAACACCCCTGCCTCTTGTCATTCTCTTCGTGTTTACCCTGTGCAATTATAAGACAAACTGTTAAATTAGATAAAACGATGCACCCCACCCACAAATTTAAATGCAATTGAATACATTTAGTTGAAAATACGCATGGATACATGAAGAGGTTTTCTCATGATTTGGTTGACACACTTGTAAAGGATTTACTAGATATATGAACCATAGATAGATAAACACTCATAAAAATAAATGATTGGGACAAAATTACATTAGGCTTTATTTATAGTATATATTCTTTAATGTAACGTATTTAACTGAATTTAATACAAACGGCAATTTATTTCCTCAAACTTTATATAGGTACGAAATATATCTTTATACAAATGTTCTGTCCCAGATAATAGATTTCATATAGACAGAGTCAATGCAATTCTTACTACAGCTTCAAGCATTGGCAATATCAATGAAATGCTCTTCTGTTATAAACAAGGTATATATTTTAATATTTCAATACTGTTCTTGTCCCTTTTGTTCGCATTGTATTATTTTTTATGCAGGAAATGTGACATGAAAATTACCTGTTGCAAAAAATGGAATGGTGGCACCCATGGTATAATGTGATTTTAAACTCCATGGTTTAGATAAGTTAGTGAAAACTTCCTTAACTTTAATAACGTATTTTATATCATGCCCTAAAATGATTATTCAAACATTTTACAGAAAACCCGTCTGTTGATATTTTAGCCATACCATAAACTCTTTATTTTTGGGAAACAGACCTAAGAGATTGATTTTGATATATGCCAATACAATTCTACATTATGCAACGTACTGCTTTAAAGATAATTTGTGAGATCATTTATGTTTTTGTTCATCAATGCCTGGCAATAGGTCAAACGTTTTAAACGCGATTTGTTTCAGTAACAATCCGAATCAATGTCATTTTAATCTGGATGACATTTTTGCGCGTCACAGCAAGAGCACCCTATTCCCCAAAGAACTGTCACTCACTATAGCAACTAATGGAATTACTTCCGGGAGACAACTTTTAGTTACAAATGTTGACCTTTAAGCGAGTGGAAATATATTTTAAAATTTTGATGCAATTATTCCCCGACCCCCTCGCGCTGATTGTAACAAGATACACAAGGTATTAGTACTGACAACCGTATCCAAAAGACAATTTTACAGAAGCGCAACCCGATGTTATATTGTACAACCGAAGAAAGGCAAGAAATACAATTTGTCTGCTGAAAACAAGAGATACAAGAAGTGCTGAAACTCAGAAATACAAATTGTAAGGAGAATCAGATAAGCAAGGTGTACTGAACCCCAGAAGTACACGGAGTGCTGATATCTAGAAATATAACTTGTGCTGAAACCCGGAGGTACACGGAGTGCTGATATCTAGAAATATAACGTGTACTAAAACCCGGAAGTACACGGAGTGCTGATATCTAGAAAAATAACGTGTGCTGAAACCCGGACGTACACGGAGTGCTGATATCTAAAAATATAAAGTATGCTGAAACCCGGAGGTACACGGAGTGCTGAGGTCTAGAACTATAACGTGTGCTGAACCCCGGAGGTACACGGAGTGCTGAGGTCTAGAAATATAATGTGTGCTGAAACCCGGAGGTACACGGAGTGCTGAGGTCTAGAAATATAACGTGTGCTGAAACCCGGAGGTACACGGAGTGCTGAGGTCTAGAAATATAACGTGTGCTGAAACCCGGAGGTACACGGAGTGCTGTGGTCTAGAAATATAACGTGTGCTGAAACCCGGAGGTACACGGAGTGCTGAGGTCTAGAAATATAAAGTGTGCTGAAACCCGGAGGTACACGGAGTGCTGAGGTCTAGAAATATAACGTGTGCTGAAACCCGGAGGTACACGGAATGCTGATGTCTAGAAATATAAAGTGTGCTGAAACCCGGAGGTACACGGGAGTGCTGAGGTCTAGAAATATAAAAGTGTGCTGAAACCCGGAGGTACACGGAAGTGCTGATGTCTAGAAATATAACGTGTGCTGAAACCCGGAGGTACACGGAGTGCTGATGTCTAGAAATATAACGTGTGCTGAACCCCGGAGGTACACGGAGTGCTGAGGTCTAGAAATATAACGTGTGCTGAACCCCGGAGGTACACGGAGTGCTGAGGTCTAGAAATATAAAGTGTGCTGAACCCCGGAGGTACACGGAGTGCTGAGGTCTAGAAATATAAAGTGTGCTGAAACCCGGAGGTACACGGAGTGCTGAGGTCTAGAAATATAAAGTGTGCTGAAACCCGGAGGTACACGGAGTGCTGAGGTCTAGAAATATAACGTGTGCTGAAACCCGGAGGTACACGGAGTGCTGAGGTCTAGAAATATAACGTGTGCTGAAACCCGGAGGTACACGGAGTGCTGAGGTCTAGAAATATAACGTGTGCTGAAACCCGGAGGTACACGGAGTGCTACGGTCTAGAAATATAACGTGTGCTGAAACCCGGAGGTACACGGAGTGCTATGTCTAGAAATATAACGTGTGCTGAAACCCGGAGGTACACGGAGTGCTGAGGTCTAGAAATATAACGTGTGCTGAAACCCGGAGGTACACGGAGTGCTGATGTCTAGAAATATAACGTGTGCTGAACCCCGGAGGTACACGGAGTGCTGAGGTCTAGAAATATAACGTGTGCTGAACCCGGAGGTACACGGAGTGCTGAGGTCTAGAAATATAACGTGTGCTGAAACCCGGAGGTACACGGAGTGCTGAGGTCTAGAAATATAACGTGTGCTGAACCCCGGAGGTACACGGAGTGCTGAGGTCTAGAAATATAACGTGTGCTGAACCCGGAGGTACACGGAGTGCTGAGGTCTAGAAATATAACGTGTGCTGAAACCCGGAGGTACACGGAGTGCTGAGGTCTAGAAATATAACGTGTGCTGAAACCCGGAGGTACACGGAGTGCTGAGGTCTAGAAATATAACGTGTGCTGAAACCAGGTGGTACACGGAGTGCTACGGTCTAGAAATATAACGTGTGCTGAAACCCGGAGGTACACGGAGTGCTATGTTCTAGAAATATAACGTGTGCTGAAACCCGGAGGTACACGGAGTGCTGAGGTCTAGAAATATAACGTGTGCTGAAACCCGGAGGTACACGGAGTGCTAATATCTAGAAATATAACGTGTGCTGAACCCCGGAGGTACACGGAGTGCTGAGGTTAAGAAATATAACGTGTGCTGAAACCCGGAGGTACACGGAGTGCTGAGGTCTAGAAATATAACGTGTGCTGAAACCCGGAGGTACACGGAGTGCTGAGGTCTAGAAATATAATGTGTGCTGAACCCCGGAGGTACACGGAGTGCTGATATCTAGAAATATAACGTGTGCTGAACCCGGAGGTACACGGAGTGCTGAGGATCTAGAAATATAACGTGTGCTGAAACCCGGAGGTACACGGAGTGCTGAGGTCTAGAAATATAACGTGTGCTGAAACCCGGAGGTACACGGGAGTGCTAAGGTCTAGAAATATAACGTGTGCTGAAACCCGGAGGTACACGGAGTGCTGAGGTCTAGAAATATAACGTGTGCTGAAACCCGGAGGTACACGGAGTGCTGAGGATCTAGAAATATAACGTGTGCTGAACCCGGAGGTACACGGAGTGCTGATGTCTAGAAATATAACGTGTGCTGAACCCCGGAGGTACACGGAGTGCTGATAGTCTAGAAATATAACGTGTGCTGAACCCCGGAGGTACACGGAGTGCTGATGTCTAGAAATATAACGTGTGCTGAAACCCGGAGGTACACGGAGTGCTGATATCTAGAAATATAACGTGTGCTGAAACCCGGAGGTACACGGAGTGCTGATATCTAGAAATATAACGTGTGCTGAAACCCGGAGGTACACGGAGTGCTGAGGATCTAGAAATATAATGTGTGCTGAACCCCGGAGGTACACGGAGTGCTGATGTCTAGAAATATAACGTGTGTTGGAACCCGGAGGTACACGGAGTGCTGATATCTAGAAATATAACGTGTGCTGAAACCCGGAGGTACACGGAGTGCTAAGGTCTAGAAATATAACGTGTGCTGAACCCCGGAGGTACACGGAGTGCTGATGTCTAGAAATATAACGTGTGCTGAAACCCGGAGGTACACGGAGTGCTGATATCTAGAAATATAATGTGTGCTGAAACCCGGAGGTACACGGAGTGCTGATATCTAGAAATATAACGTGTGCTGAAACCCGGAGGTACACGGAGTGCTGATGTCTAGAAATATAACGTGTGCTGAAACCCGGAGGTACACGGGAGTGCTGAGATCTAGAAATATAACGTGTGCTGAAACCCGGAGGTACACGGAGTGCTGATATCTAGAAATATAACGTGTGCTGAACCCCGGAGGTACACGGAGTGCTGAGGTCTAGAAATATAACGTGTGCTGAACCCCGGAGGTACACGGAGTGCTGAGGTCTAGAAATATAACGTGTGCTGAACCCCGGAGGTACACGGAGTGCTGATATCTAGAAATATAACGTGTGCTGAAACCCGGAGGTACACGGAGTGCTGAGGTCTAGAAATATAACGTGTGCTGAACCCGGAGGTACACGGAGTGCTGAGGTCTAGAAATATAACGTGTGCTGAAACCCGGAGGTACACGGAGTGCTGATATCTAGAAATATAACGTGTGCTGAAACCCGGAGGTACACGGAGTGCTGATGTCTAGAAATATAACGTGTGCTGAAACCCGGAGGTACAGGGGGTGCTAAGGTCTAGAAATATAACGTGTGCTGAAACCCGGAGGTACACGGAGTGCTGAGGTCTAGAAATATAACGTGTGCTGAAACCCGGAGGTACACGGAGTGCTGAGATCTAGAAATATAAAGTGTGCTGAAACCCGGAGGTACACGGAGTGCTGATATCTAGAAATATAACGTGTGCTGAAACCCGGAGGTACACGGAGTGCTGATGTCTATAAATATAACGTGTGCTGAAACCCGGAGGTACACGGGGTGCTGAGGTCTAGAAATATAACGTGTGCTGAAACCCGGAGGTACACGGAGTGCTGAGAGTCTAGAAATATAACGTGTGCTGAACCCGGAGGTACACGGAGTGCTGAGGTCTAGAAATATAACGTGTGCTGAACCCCGGAGGTACACGGAGTGCTGAGGTCTAGAAATATAACGTGTGCTGAACCCCGGAGGTACACGGAGTGCTGATATCTAGAAATATAACGTGTGCTGAAACCCGGAGGTACACGGAGTGCTGAGGTCTAGAAATATAACGTGTGCTGAACCCCGGAGGTACACGGAGTGCTGATATCTAGAAATATAACGTGTGCTGAAACCCGGAGGTACACGGAGTGCTGATATCTAGAAATATAACGTGTGCTGAAACCCGGAGGTACACGGAGTGCTGATGTCTATAAATATAACGTGTGCTGAAACCCGGAGGTACAGGGGGTGCTAAGGTCTAGAAATATAACGTGTGCTGAAACCTGGAGGTACACGGAGTGCTGAGGTCTAGAAATATAACGTGTGCTGAAACCCGGAGGTACAGGGGGTGCTAAGGTCTAGAAATATAACGTGTGCTGAACCCCGGAGGTACACGGAGTGCTGAGGTCTAGAAATATAACGTGTGCTGAAACCCGGAGGTACACGGAGTGCTGAGGTCTAGAAATATAACGTGTGCTGAAACCAGGAGGTACACGGAGTGCTGATGTCTAGAAATATAACGTGTGCTGAAACCCGGAGGTACACGGAGTGCTGAGGTCTAGAAATATAACGTGTGCTGAAACCCGGAGGTACACGGAGTGCTGAGGTCTAGAAATATAACGTGTGCTGAAACCCAGAGGTACACGGAGTGCTGATGTCTATAAATATAACGTGTGCTGAAACCCGGAGGTACAGGGGGTGCTAAGGTCTAGAAATATAACGTGTGCTGAAACCTGGAGGTACACGGAGTGCTGAGGTCTAGAAATATAACGTGTGCTGAAACCCTGGAGGTACACGGAGTGCTAAGGTCTAGAAATATAACGTGTGCTGAAACCCGGAGGTACACGGAGTGCTGAGGTCTAGAAATATAACGTGTGCTGAAACCCAGGAGGTACACGGAGTGCTGATGTCTATAAATATAACGTGTGCTGAAACCCGGAGGTACAGGGAGTGCTAAGGTCTAGAAATATAACGTGTGCTGAAACCCGGAGGTACACGGAGTGCTAAGGTCTAGAAATATAACGTGTGCTGAAACCCTGGAGGTACACGGAGTGCTGAGGTCTAGAAATATAACGTGTGCTGAAACCAGGAGGTACACGGAGTGCTAAGGTCTAGAAATATAACGTGTGCTGAAACCAGGAGGTACACGGAGTGCTGAGGTCTAGAAATATAACGTGTGCTGAAACCCGGAGGTACACGGAGTGCTGAGGTCTAGAAATATAACGTGTGCTGAAACCCGGAGGTACACGGAGTGCTGAGGTCTAGAAATATAACGTGTGCTGAAACCCGGAGGTACACGGAGTGCTGAGGTCTAGAAATATAACGTGTGCTGAAACCCGGAGGTACACGGAGTGCTGAGGTCTAGAAATATAACGTGTGCTGAAACCCGGAGGTACAGGGGGTGCTAAGGTCTAGAAATATAAAGTGTGCTGAAACCCGGAGGTACACGGAGTGCTGAGGTCTAGAAATATAACGTGTGCTGAAACCCGGAGGTACACGGAGTGCTGAGGTCTAGAAATATAACGTGTGCTGAAACCCGGAGGTACACGGAGTGCTGAGGTCTAGAAATATAACGTGTGCTGAAACCAGGAGGTACACGGAGTGCTGAGGTCTATAAATATAACGTGTGCTGAACCCCAGAGGTACACGGAGTGCTGAGGTCTAGAAATATAACGTGTGCTGAAACCCGGGGGTACAGGGAGAGCTAAGGTCTAGAAATATAACGTGTGCTGAAACCCGGAGGTACACGGAGTACTGAGGTCTAGAAATATAACGTGTGCTGAACCCCAGAGGTACACGGAGTGCTGAGGTCTAGAAATATAACGTGTGCTGAAACCCGGAGGTACACGGAGTGCTGAGGTCTAGAAATATAACGTGTGCTGAAACCAGGAGGTACACGGAGTGCTGAGGTCTAGAAATATAACGTGTGCTGAAACCAGGAGGTACACGGAGTGCTGAGGTCTAGAAATATAACGTGTGCTGAAACCCGGAGGTACACGGAGTGCTACGGTCTAGAACTATAACGTGTGCTGAAACCCGGAGGTACACGGAGTGCTAAGGTCTAGAAATATAACGTGTGCTGAAACCCGGGGGTACAGGGGGTGCTGAGGTCTAGAAATATAACGTGTGCTGAAACCCGGAGGTACACGGAGTGCTACGGTCTAGAACTATAACGTGTGCTGAAACCCGGAGGTACACGGAGTGCTAAGGTCTAGAAATATAACGTGTGCTGAAACCCGGGGGTACAGGGGGTGCTAAGGTCTAGAAATATAACGTGTGCTGAAACCCGGAGGTACACGGAGTGCTGAGGTCTAGAAATATAACGTGTGCTGAAACCAGGTGGTACACGGAGTGCTAAGGTCTAGAAATATAACGTGTGCTGAAACCCGGAGGTACACGGAGTGCTGAGGTCTAGAAATATAACGTGTGCTGAACCCCGGAGGTACACGGAATGCTGAGGTCTAGAAATATAACGTGTGCTGAAACCCGGAGGTACACGGAGTGCTACGGTCTAGAACTATAACGTGTGCTGAAACCAGGAGGTACACGGAATGCTGAGGTCTAGAACTATAACGTGTGCTGAAACCCGGAGGTACACGGAGTGCTGATGTCTATAAATATAACGTGTGCTGAAACCCGGAGGTACACGGAGTGCTGATGTCTATAAATATAACGTGTGCTGAAACCCAGAGGTACACGGAATGCTGAGGTCTAGAACTATAACGTGTGCTGAAACCCGGGGGTACAGGGAGAGCTAAGGTCTAGAAATATAAAGTGTGCTGAACCCCGGAGGTACACGGTGTGCTGATGTCTAGAAATATAACTTGTGCTGAAACCCGGAGGTACACGGAGTGCTGAGATCTAGGAATATAACGTTTGCTGAAACCCGGAGGTACACGGAGAGCTAAGGTCTAGAAATATAACGTGTGCTGAAACCCGGAGGTACACGGTGTGCTGAGGTCTAGAAATATAACGTGTGCTGAAACCCGGAGGTACACGGAGTGCTGAGGTCTAGAAATATAACGTGTGCTGAAACCCAGAGGTACACGGAGTGCTGAGGTCTAGAAATATAACGTGTGCTGAAACCCGGAGGTACACGGAGTCTAGAACTATAACGTGTGCTGAAACCCGGAGGTACACGGAGTGCTGAGATCTAGAAATATAACGTGTGCTGAAACCCGGAGGTACACGGAGTGCTGAGATCTAGAAATATAACGTGTGCTGAAACCCGGAGGTACAGGGGGTGCTAAGGTCTAGAAATATAAAGTGTGCTGAAACCCGGAGGTACACGGAGTGCTGAGGTCTAGAAATATAACGTGTGCTGAAACCCGGAGGTACACGGAGTGCTGAGGTCTAGAAATATAACGTGTGCTGAAACCCGGAGGTACACGGAGTGCTGAGGTCTAGAAATATAACGTGTGCTGAAACCCGGAGGTACACGGAGTGCTAAGGTCTAGAAATATAACGTGTGCTGAACCCCGGAGGTACACGGAATGCTGAGGTCTAGAAATATAACGTGTGCTGAACCCCGGAGGTACACGGAGTGCTGATGTCTATAAATATAACGTGTGCTGAAACCCGGAGGTACACGGAGTGCTGAGGTCTAGAAATATAACGTGTGCTGAAACCCGGAGGTACACGGAGTGCTGATGTCTATAAATATAACGTGTGCTGAAACCCAGAGGTACACGGAATGCTGATGTCTAGAACTATAACGTGTGCTGAAACCCGGAGGTACACGGAGTGCTGAGGTCTAGAAATATAACGTGTGCTGAACCCCGGAGGTACACGGAGTGCTGAGATCTAGAAATATAACGTGTGCTGAAACCCGGAGGTACACGGAGTGGTGATGTCTATAAATATAACGTGTGCTGAAACCCAGAGGTACACGGAATGCTGATGTCTAGAACTATAACGTGTGCTGAAACCCGGAGGTACACGGAGTGCTGAGATCTAGGAATATAACGTGTGCTGAAACCTGGAGGTACACGGAGAGCTAAGGTCTAGAAATATAAAGTGTGCTGAACCCCAGAGGTACACGGAGTGCTGAGATCTAGGAATATAACGTGTGCTGAACCCCAGAGGTACACGGAGTGCTGAGATCTAGGAATATAACGTGTGCTGAAACCCGGAGGTACACGGTGTGCTGATGTCTAGAAATATAACTTGTGCTGAAACCCGGAGGTACACGGAGTGCTGAGATCTAGGAATATAACGTGTGCTGAAACCTGGAGGTACACGGAGTGCTGAGGTCTAGAAATATAACGTGTACTGAAACCCGGAGGTACACGGAGTGCTGAGATCTAGAAATATAACATGTGCTGAAACCCAGAAGTGCAAGGAGTGCTAAGATCCAGAAATGTAACATGTGTTGAAACTCAGAAGTAAAAGGAGTGATGAAATCTAGAAATATAACGTGTGCTGAAACCCAGAAGTACAAAAAGTGCTGAAATCCATAAAAATAACGTGTGCCGAAACCAAGGAGTAAACGGATGCAGGAAAATAACGTGTGCTGAAATCCAGAAAAATAATGTGTGCTGAAACAAAGAAGTACAAAGAGTGCTGGGATCCAGGAAAATAACGTGTGCTGACACCCAGAAGTACAAGGAGTGCTGGGGTCCATGAAGTTAACGTGTGCTTAAACCCAGAAGTACAAAGAGTGCTGAAATCCAGAAATATCATGTGTGCCGAAACCCAGAAGTACAAGGAGTGCTGGAACAAGACATACAAAGGGTGCTTGGGACGCAGGAATACAAGATGTGCTGAAACCCAGACATACAGGGTGTGCTGAAATTATCAAATACAAGGTGTGCTGAGACCCAGAAATGTAAGGTGTACTGAGAGCAACAAACAAGATGTGCTTCGACCCAAGAAGTATTGAGACCTAGAAATGCAATGCTGGGGTCGTACCTTGAACCTTTAAACATGGTTTATACCTTCCTTTTGCCCTTCTGCAATTGTCACATTAAAGAATTGCATATGAATTTATGTCTCATTTCACTACTCGGTTCGGTTCTGTTGGTAAAGCGCAGTATTTATTCTCTTGTAAATTATTTCCATTCAATGCATACCTGAAATAACCATATTAAAGCATACTTTTGTAAACTTTCTCACATTTCTTTATAATTGCATTTTAATATGTATGTAATTGTACTTCATTGCCTCTTCTCGAAACACGATTGTCTTTATAATGCACCAAAGGTTAATTAAGTCATTAAACTTTTAAAATATTTATGCTATGAAAAATAAATTACACGTTTTTATTAATTACAGTCAATTCTAACGATATTTCTTTAATTTAATCTTTAAATATTGCCGTTTACCGTCAAACAGTATTAGTTATTATGTAAAGCTAAAGGTTTTACTTTGTTTGCAATTCTAGGAGAGCATATGGACGTACTAATTACGTTATCAAATTGAATAAATTGATAAATAAATACCATCAAATTATACTGATTATATACTATACACTCAATATAAAGGTAGATCCAAAACAGTATCATACTTGTTTCAATACAGTACATTATCATGTTTAACTCATTTGACGGTAATGATATAAATCAAAAAAATATATGATTTAGGTATAGAAAAACAAATACAATTATAAATGTTTCTTAATTGATAGTTACGTGGCCACATATTTCCCAGTTAAAACATGCCAAAATATCTCTAATATTTTTTATCTGTACCTTAATAATATGTCTATTTTGTTTGGGTCATTTAAAGTCAAATGAGAATGCATTTAATTAAAGAAATGCACCAACCAGGCAATATTCAAAATGTTATAATAAAGCCAATTATGCCTAAACCATTTGGTAAAATAATTGGACTACATAAGTCGATTATATAAGTGGACTATATGAGTATATTACATAAGTGAGCTATATAAGTGGTCTACATAAGTGGACTTCATAAGCGGGCTATATAAGTGGTCTACATAAGTGTACTACATAAGTATATAAGTGGGCTACATAAGTGGGCTATATAAGTGGTCTAAATAATTGGGCTATATAAGTGGTCTACATAACTACATAAGTGGGCTACATAAGTGGACTATAGAGGTAGTCTACATAAGTGTACTACATAACTACATAAGTGGGCTATATAAGTGGGCTACATAGGTGTACCTCATAAGTGGGCTATATAAGTGGTCTAAATAAGTGGACTACATAAGTGGGCTATATCAGTGGTCTACATAAGTGTACTACATAACTACATAAGTGGGCTATAAAAGTGGTTTACATAGGTATACTTCATAAGTGGGCTATATAAGTGGTCTACATAAGTGGACTTCATAAGTGGGCTATATAAGTGGTCTACATAAGTGTACTACATAAGTGGTTGATATAAGTGGACTACATAAGTGGGCTATACAAGTCGACTACATAAGTGGATTACATAAGTGGACTACTTAAGTGAACTACATAAGTGGGCTTTATAAGTAGTCTACATAAGTGGACTTAAGTAACATAAGTGGACTACAAAAGTGGACTTCATAAGTGGACTACAAAATTAGTCATCATAAGTGTACTACATAAGTGACTCTTTTGTCATTGTAAAGAGAAGTATGTCATAGTTCAGGCAAATAATCTTAACCGTACATTGAAACATTTCAAACGCGTTAAATGTAGACGATAATTTCGTTTTAATGACCCGAGTTCGAGGATTGTTACAAAAACCGTAGTTATTGTGAGACAGATTAAGAACAAAAGTAACTTTGAATTTCACTGCTTATTGTCATTCTCTTTGTTATTTTACTTTTAGCAATTATTGAAAAAAAGATAAATATAATAGGCGATGAAACCCAACCACTAATTGAAATGCTATTGAAAATATTTTTTAACAATTCAAGACATTAAATCGTTTTACCTTGTCTATGCCTGAATAAATAGAAAAGTTCTTTATCGTTTGACTGAAACACTTGTAAACATTATTTCTTCCACATAACATACTAAATTCATGAATATGACAACTTCCTCGATGCACTGATTGTAGAAGAGTTATTAAATGTATGAACCATGGATATATAAACACTCTTTAACAAAAAATAAATGGTGGGACAATAACATTAGGCTTTATCTTTAGTATACATTCTGTAATCAATCTAAGGTATTTCATTTAATTAAATGCAAAAGGCTACATTTTTCCTTTAGAATTATATAGATTCGAAACACAAATATATACAAATTTTCTGTCCCAGAGCATTGATTTTATATACACAGATATAGACAGAGTCAATGCAACTATTACTTCAGCTTCAAGCTCTGGCACTCTAAATCACTTTATTTTAATACAGTGCTTGTCCCTGCAGTTTGCATTATGGAGATTCTTCGAGAGACAACGTTAAATTATGAATGCTGACTTTTAGAAAGTGGAACGTGCAATTTTTCCCCGACTCCCCCGCGCTTATTTCAACAGGATACACAAGGGATATTTATTAGTACTGACAACCGTATCCAATTTAAAGGACAATACAGAAGCGCAGCCGCTGTTATATTGTACAACCGAGGAAAAGAATAATTATGCGAGGGAGTTGATGAGCCGGTGGACGGCTCATATTGTTTAGTTATTAATAATTGAAGCAAATTAAGAAATACGATTTGACGTTATGTTGTTTGATGGTTGAATAGGGAAAATTAAAGTCAATTTCACTCTTGTCTTAAGACACCCCTACCTTTCAGAACATAAAGAACGTGCACATTCAACACTTCTTCTAAGGAGAACTCTACCATCAATTGCTTACTATCTTGGATTGTTTTCATTCGCGTTCAAAGACATAAGTGAACATTATATTTAATTTAACGTGTGTGCTGAGACCAAGACACACAAGTCGAGCTGAGACTCCGAAACACATTGTTTGCTGAAACCAAGAAATACAAGCTGTGCTGAGACCGCGATAAATAAGGTGTGCTAAGACTCAGAAACTCAAGCTGTGCTGAGACCTAGAAAAACACGGAGTGCTGAGACCCAGAACAACAAGGAGTGCTGAGGCCTAGAAATACAAGTGCTAAAATCTCGGCATAGAAATACATGGCGTGCTGAGACCCGGTAATACTAGTTGTGCAGAGACCAAGAAACGAAAGTAGTGTTGAGACCAAGAAACGAAAGTTGTGTTCAGACCAAGAAAACCAAGGAGTGCTAATACCACGAAATACAAGGAGTTCTGATGACTAGAAATACAAGGAGTGCTAAGACCAAAAAATACAAGGAGTGCTGATGACTAGAAATACAAGGAGTGCTGAGACCCAAAAATACAAGGAGTGTTGATGACTAGAAATACAAGGAGTGATGAGACCCAGAAATACAAGGAGTGCAGATGACTAGAAATACAAGGAGTGCTGAGACCCAGAAATACAAGGAGTGATAAAATCCAGAAATAAAATGAGAGCTAAGACCTTAGACCTGCTAAAACCCGTTCACTACCACTATAAACCAATTCTTGTATGCACGCTGAGTGTTTAGCCGATGGTCTCAATACACTATTCACGACTAAGTAAAGCATGAGTTATGGGACAAATAAAAAAAAATGAAGAATCACTTTATTTCAATGATTTGTAGCTTAAACAATCTTAAAAAGCATATTCTATTGTTTGGTGCTGCCTTTTCATAATCAAATCATTTAACTGGTACGCACTGTAACATATATTAAATTAAATGACAGAACAATACTATAAATTTTATATCCCATATTGAAACAGATATCCGGCTGTCGCCACTAGACATGATACGGACAGATAAATATGTAGACCAAGCTCTGTTTATCTTACTTCAAATCTTGATGGCACTTTTTACCTAATCTCTTCACTTTACCAAAGTTCGCACCCATTGTTGTTAAAATCGTCCCATTGAGTTTAAATATCGTTTTAATATCGAATATATTCACCATTGTTTAAAGCTTGACTCATAATTGTACTACTATAATTAGCGTTAATTACATGACAATCACAGATGATATCTGTAATAATGACATTAATGCTACCTTTTCGATTAGAGTGACAAAGCAAAGAATGATGGTCATGATTTAATAGTGCAATATTATACTGGATCCGTAAACAGTTCTTTTTGACCGAAATATTATAAGAGTATGCATAATGTATTTTAATTCGTTGAATAATCAACAATCTCGAAGGTCGTTTTAGACCTAAGTATGTCTGAAAGATTAGAATCGTCCGTTGTAACAATATAAATTCATTAAACCAGCCTGATGAATCATTCTCATTCAACAAGCGGTTTTAATAAATATGTTGGCTGCTATTGTCATTTTCCTTCACAGTGATATTCCCTTGACGAGCAGAGAAGATCTCCACCACATTATACAAAATTAGCTGAATAGTTTTTTGTTCAAGTATTTATGCGATATTTATAGAAGTTCCATGAAATATCTTCAAAGTTAAAAATATAAAAAAATGAAAGAAACTTTTAACTTTTTCGATTACGTCCCGTGATTATGATCACCAACACACAACATATGTGCGATTGCAGTTATTACTGTTCGTTAAAGAGAAGAACCCAATATGTGGAGTATCTTCTATTTTATGTTGTGTTTTTTTTCCGGTGAATTGCATCGCACTCTAAATGTAACGTCAGCAATTCCAATATACTGGCTTCAAACGAATCGGACGCGGTTATTTTCCTGAATGCGTGTCATGATCAAGATAAACAATACTTGTTTTGACGGAAGAGTTGTCACATTGGCACAGAACATGAATTGCAATTGTTATTTGGAAATACTATGTATAGTATGAGCATGCTTAACAACATGGTGTTCAATTATGTTAGTTGTAAGGTGACCGGAGTTGTCTTTCTGTTACTATCATCAAGATAGTAGAATGCCTAGTATCTGTATACTGCAGTGTCATATATGACATTCACTAATAAACCTAAAATATATATCTTTTGATCATCGGAAAGAGCAAAATGATAGCAAATGCTGCTGAAAAACTTTCTATCAGTACATCCGGAAAAACCTTTAAGAATGACATGTCCATTATAATTATCGTCGATGGGAATAATTATGATATGTTCCTGGAATGTTATTGGTGACATTTCGAATTCGAATTACGGGTTCAGGTCAAGTTCAACGACTACTAGTTGTCATTACTAGTTTATGTTGCAGGAATTACAGATAAATTTATCACGCAGGAAGAGGAAGACTCTCAGCATATTATAATTGTATGCGTGTGTCTAGCTCTTTGACAACAGACAAGGAGGGGTAAAAACGCTAAACATGGAAACCTTAAAATAGGCTAACGAGGATAAATGTACAATTGTGGGCGATTGATTCTCTTTAACCTTTAGATGTTTATTGAAAATGTATCCATCTATGTTGAACGTTCAAATCTCTGTTCATTAGGTTGTTGTTTGTTTATAGACACTATGGGTAACCGCCAATTCTTTGAAGTTATTTTTCTTACAATATTCAACTTAGTCAATGTGCAAACTAAACAAGCATAGTTCTTTAGAGGCAGAATAATATCCTTAGTCCTAAATAAGTACTATTAAGTATTATATATGGATGTAAACATGTTTTAGATCCATTTGACACCATCATACATGGCTGATCGAACACATGTAACTTCATGTATTTTATTTTTTTGCTTACCGTTTTAGTGCAAGTTGCCGTAGACTTTACTTTGATTTCAATATATTTGTTGTTGTTGTTTCGGAAAAGGATACATATAGCACACAAATGTAAACTATGCAAACTTCATTAGTATTTATCAAAAATATACACGTTATTCTTTGCTTCAGTATTCTTGGACAAGTGCAAAAGATATTTCAGTAAATATACATTTATATATAAACTCCTTAAGTAAAATTATATTTCAGGTGCAGTTAATCCGTGTCATAAAATAATAAACTCGGAATAAATCCAATCAATCTTTATATAAGTTTCAGTCCTCAGACAGTTACAATTTGATCAAGCGTTAAATGTGCGGGGGAGTCGGCTGGATAACTCGTCTGCACTAAAAGGAATTGAGTGACTAGCAACATTGTGCTGATGGATTTCTTCCACCCATTGATAATGACTTATATGACAGTCAACGCCTTTTCTCGTTATTTCTCGTTATACCTTTTTATTTTTGGCGCAGATGGCTAATGATAAGACGCATTGTGAATTTACCAGAACCTTGTTCATTTCAACAGAATAAGTATTTCAAAATGAAATGCCAGTGAAATGTGTTGTACTTGCAAGAGATTATTCCATTATTCCTTGACAGGTAACAAACACATAACAAGAATGGGTGGGATTTTTTCTTATAACTAGTTTGCGGGTGTTTTTATAAATGCACATGCATTATATCAAACAATGCGGTTTCTCTTACAACAGCTGGATACCTTGGAAAGGAAGCAGGTAATTACCTCATTATGACCCACAGATCTATTAATAGCAAACGTGTTAAGTACACGATTATATTTTCTCGCGTGGTTATAAATCATGTTAATTGGATTGCATTGCGCACATACATGTAACTTATAGATTAAAATCAGTACTATCAATTCAAATATATCGGCATCAAACGAAGAGGACGGGGTTTGGGCAACAGTTTCCAAGTATTACTGAAATCATGTCTGGCTCAAGATAAACAACACTTGTATTGACGGTAGTAGTGTCACATTGGCACAGTACACAGGTAATTTCAGGCAAACGTAGTTTGGGACATATAAATGTGTTATATGTATGGTCAGAGAACGCAGTGCAAATCGAACACTTGAACGAGTTTTGATCTGTCATAAAACAATATAATTCATTATGTGAGTAATAGGAAAATGATATGTCCATATTTAATGTTAAGTAAAGCTATCCAAGAATGATGGTTAATTTAATTCGAACAGCCCCCACTAACTAACTGTGTATATTCTGTATTGCCAGTAATATTATTAATAAAAAGGCCAGTTACAGTGATTACATGTAAAATATCTTACAGATTGTTCTACATATTCTGCATACATTACTTGTCAGAAATGATATGTGGAAGGTGTTCCAATACATTTGTTTATTCATAAATTTGTAAATTCAAAACGGACAATTAAAAGGCCTAAGTGATGTGTTGTGCTAACATGCGTATTGGGTTTTGCATAAATAGAGTAACGGATTGACACTATGTCAACACTTAACAACAAAAACGACAAGAACAACAACTATAAACTACTTTGCTTTGATTGGCTTGTTCGAATTTACATTATATGAAATCTGATTAAGATAAAACTTTAGGGACATGACAAACCCTATTACTTAAAAAAATAGACCAGCGTTATCCGCTTTCTAAATTGTTTAACAAAAATATGAAAGCGGCCATTGAGCATACTATGGATATGATAATGGAGTCTTGTCGAAATAGTATACACTTGTCAACTTATTTACTCGATATGTGTGTTGTTATGTCAAATAACATTAAAAGCGTAACGTAAACCTCATTTGCCAATCTAAACAACTCAGTCATTTCCAGCAAGTCTCGGGATATACTTTGTGAATGGGCTTTATGATATACGAAAACTTGATGAGGCGATTAAATCACATATCATTAAGCTAAGTAGACATATTCGATATAAACGTTATCAATGAACAGAAATGAATGATTTTGATTCGTGCCTTAATAACAGTTTTAGAGAAACGTATAAAACATCTCCCAGGACCGGTATAATATCACTACTTCTCCTACCTTAAATATTAAATATGTCCTTTGACGGTTGCAAACACATACAACACCTTTTCAATACGTGCGCCACCATGTTGGACTATTTTTAAAGACCCGTATTATCTCCGAGGTCATATCTGTTGGATAATGGCTAAACTGTTTCATTTGCTCATTTGCAGTAAACTCCACATAGTGCTTAACTAGTTTTTTTTGACAAAATAAATCGACATATCCAATGTTCGTCTGTGCACACACTGGAGGGCGTTGACAATTTGGTGGCTTTTGACAAATAAATATTTTGTTCTTACCTAAGAATATTCGATCTCGACATTTTCTTTGTTTCTACATTATATCGTAATTCAAAGCCTACTGGTTCTCGACGGGTAACCGTTTTGACATTTGTTCATAATCCCTTGACGCTTAATCCTGACTCTTTTACTTAAAATAAGCTCCTGAGAGATTAGATCTTCAAGTAGCAGGCAACAGTTAAGAGTGTGGTAGTTTCGAATTTAAATATCAAATTAGAGACTAGAGGTCAATCTGGGCATCATTTTCTTTAAACATGTTATAAAGCTAATCCTCCATGCATGCGTTTGTCTGTCTGCATCATTTGCATTCAATTTCGTTGACAGGAAGATAAGTTAAAATTGATCGTGACAAGTTATTCCTTGATAAACATACCTTGTTTTTTGATATATTATGTATTCACTGTGCTGCTTGTGGAGTTTCGTACTGTTCGTCCATGTTTCTTGTTTGTGATTTTATGTTCTATGTCTTTGGCGTTTACCCAGTGCCATTAAACCGGGTTTATGTTTAAACTTTTTGCTACTGAGCTTGTTTCTGTAGCTTTTCGCATCAATATTTATTTAAACTTTTTATTGAAATAACCATGTGTGGTGATGCCATACTAATTAGTTTATTTATATTAGTTATTCTTTATTTGGCCTCACTCTTATCTTAAACCAACGGCAGTGTTGTTCTTTTTTTTAATTTTCATACATGGCATTTCTTATCATTTGTTATATTTCATCGTTATTCAAGTGTCGCGTCAAGGGCTTTCAGCCAAACGCTTTAAGACTCGGTTTTGAGATAGAAATCACTTTCATCTAAAAAAATAATTAAATAGCCGAGGAAAATCCAATTAACAAAAACCAGTGATGCTCCGCAAAATTTATACTGACTATAAATTAGCATTACCGATTCGATAGTTACCGTTTTGTGCCGTTATATCATGTGCCGCAATTTTGAATATCCTATGTAAAAAAAACGACATCTCCTAAATCAATTGATAAAAATCAACTTTTCTGATTCCTTCAGAGGAAACGGTCCACTTTTGATACATACTTTTGAGACCGCAAATTAGCGTTTCAGAAAAAATAGGTCCGTGATAATATCAACACACACATCAAAATCAGCGAATTCGTAAACTTAAAGGTAAACTATTAAAACATATGCCTGGATATTAGTCAGGATGGCTGAGCGGTCTAAGGCGCTGCGTTCAGGTTTTCCAGGCGTTGGCTCGAATCCCACTTCTGACAAAAGTTTTGATTTCATTTGTTACGCGATTTATTCTTCAAATAGCGTAACTTGATTTTTGATTCCAATGCAGCCAAAAGGGAAGATTTTCGATTGTGAAACGACACATTGTCTTTTTGTAAAGAATGATATAATAGTAACGTGTAATTGTTATATGCATAAAAGATTAAATGCGTAAATTAAAAACCGTAGTAACTCATAGTTCACATATACCAACATCGTGCACCTGGCCTAAAATATCTATGTATAGCGTACAACATGGGGTCTTCGTTCTTAAAAGGCATGCTTTAATTCACAATAAAATTCGATGTTCTTTAGTTTTAACTTGAATATAGACCTCGGTTTGTGTTGTAACTGATGTCGGAAAGGCTTGGTATTGTAGACATACTAAATATAATTCGGCTCCTTTTTGGCTTATAAGAAAACCCCAACATGGACACTGAATGGGCTAACTCGTACCCTTAAAATATAACTATGCGTTATTAACACTTACTAATACAGAAGTTAATGTGTTAGCTTCAATGGTATTCATAGGTTTGTTCGGCCTAGCCTGAAATGGTTTAACGCATGGATATCAAGTCAGGATGGCCGAGCGGTCTAAGGCGCTGCGTTCAGGTCGCAGTCTGGTTCTCCAGGCGTGGGTTCGAATCCCACTTCTGACACATACTTTTTGGTTTGACTTCTTTAACAATGTTACAAAGTGTTTAAATCCAACATTTATATTGTGTGTTTTTTGTCTGTTATCCGAACTAATTACATCATTTTGTTTTAAGGGAAGCGACAAATCAAGTTTTCTAAAATGATTCTTCTTACCAAAAATGCAAATAGGTATATTCATTGCAGAAAAAAATATCGCACACGTGATATACGTTCGCATTCCTCGCAGAAAAAGACCTTCAAATAAAACGAATGTTTTTTGTAACTAGTATAAAATACTCAAAACTAAAGTTAAAATGACTTGTTTCGCCATCGTTATGACATTATATTGAATTAAATAGTTTTAGAAAAAGGAACATGGTTGAATAGAATTATAAACCATCAACTTTTTACGTATATAAAAATGCCGTCGTTTGCAATGACAAAAGAATTAACATATTATTTTAAAACAACTAAATTGTTCAATATTTTTTCTCAAAAATATGAGTACTACGTTTTGTCCTATTATTAAGACAAGGTTATTTGTTACTAGAACTTTGATATTTGCTAAACGAAAATTCTTCAATTTTCAGATAAAAAAATCCAACAATAAAACCTCATGGTCGCGGTCTGCCTTAAGCATTTTCAATTTCCTGTTTTACGTCGTTTTAGTCCGCTTAAAGACTTCACATTAAGTATAATGGTGCTGTCTGATTTGTAAGTATATAAACACTTTTCCTCATCATTTTTATGGGATATAGTTGACATTTACTAATGACAAGTTCAAGACTAGTTAACGTCCATTGAAGTTCATTAATTTAAAAAAAAAATCTGAAGGTTGAATTTCTTTTTTTCTTGCAGAATGAAAGGCGAACTTGAGAAAGGGTTGATTAGTGAAAAAACAACAACGTGTTTTTAATTCAATTTAAACTAATATATTACTACGCCATTTACTATGCCATATCTTTGTTAAAAATGTATATATGATCGCTTTCACTCCTCAAAACAGTTTGAATTTATTAATTTCGGCGATTTTATTAATTCAAATTCGTTTAGGATTGATTGGCCGTTGGCGTCGTAAAATACAAGTACATCCCTCACAATGTGTTGGTCAAACGGTACATTTTCCACAATCTGCAATTATCCAAAAGATGTGGCCCCGGAAATAATACGGGTCTTTACAAATAGTCCATTATGGTGGCGCCCATAATGAAAACGTGTTTTACCTGTTTTCCACCGTCATTGGGCATATTAACACATAACGAAGAGTATCAAGCTTTTTTTTCTTTTAATTTTCTTTAACTTACTCCCATTTTCTCAAAAGCGAAATTAAGACATGCATCAAAACCTTTCATTGCAGTACATTGTTTGCGTTATCGAATAGGTCTTTTAAGTGTAATTGAGTTAATCGTCGGAGGCATCATCACATGTTCGTATATCTTGAATCCTCTCAAAGAGTTCTATGATCCCAACACTTGCCGGAGATTTCCGATTTAGTACGATTGGTGTTGGAAACAGGTTCGTTGTCGTGTAAATTGTTTGCGTTACCGAATGGGCCTTCTTAGTATAATTGAGTTAATCGTCGGCGACCTCATCATACATTTGTATATTTTGAATCTTATTAACGATATTTAGCCCAAAGATTGCCGGAGATGGGCGATTTGGTACGATTGGTGTCGGAAACGTGGTTGACGTCGTGTAAATAAGTTAACCGTGGACACATCTCAAAATCCGTTCAAAGGATTCAAAAGACAATACGTCTAAGTTCTCTGGCATTGAAATTATTTAGTTATGCCCATTTTACAAATAAGAAAACCGTTTGCGCTTGTTTAGCGATGCTCCAGTTTTGTACATGGTATCGGTTTCATTTAGTTCAGAGAAATGTTGTTGTTGACCTTGTTAGTGAAGTCTCCTTTTATTATTTAGAGCGAAATTATTTTTTTTTCTTAAAAGTTTCTCGTTTGTCGAACTCTAGTAGGTGTGTTTCCCGGTTTTTATAAGTACAATACTATCATTATATTATATCTCCAATTATTAAATGTAAATTTTCAGGTCTTAAATACTGTGTATGACCTTCTCATGACTGTATTTCCTGGCACCATCTAAATTCTAGAAATCTTCATTAATATTTCTACTTGTCTCAGTTCTTACTTTAATGGGTAGGTAAATTAATGAGACATATTGGATTGAAAATCTAATACTATAAAAACATTTTGTATGAACTAAGACCATAAACTGTCCGTGTAGAATAACGACTAGACATCCTTTATCCGCTTTTCAGTGTAGTAGCACAAATAGTGTTGACAAGAAGTTGATGTAAATAATCCAATCAAATATCCTTTGTTTTCAAATCATTGTTTCTGACGCAGATCACCTCAAATATAATACAGTGTATAATGGCCGAGGAGTTCCGATTTGAATAGTCTCACTGGAACTCAATAAGGTTTACTGTGTGCTCCCAAGGTTCTCTCCGCCAGAGAGTATAAAAGGCAGAAAAACACGCTTTCAGTGGGCTCAAAGTATGTTCCCATAGGAATAAAATGGATAAAATATATGACGACGCCTCCTTAAAATGCATGGAAAGCGGAAGTTTACAATTTATGTTTTAAATTGAAACCCACGCCATACTATCTTTGGATCATTTCACTAAGCAAAAATCAGATTCTCAACGATTGCCGTTGTTATGGAAAGTTTCGATCAAATAGGGTAATTTAAAAAAAAATTGAAACAATTCAATTGCTCATTAGGAATAACGAGTTCATTTTGTTCGATTTCGCTAAATTTCACATATTGCAAATAACATTTTTTATTTCTCGTAATTATATCAACACCACCGACTTTATCAGTGTCGTCGTCGACTTAAAGCTAAATAATTGAAAAACATAGGAAAGGATATATGTCAGGATGGCCGAGTTTTGATTGAAATTTAATTAGCAACTTACTGAAAGTATTTTGGTACAGTAAGGCACTATATTAGACAAGCGTATTTTTTTGATCTTGTAAGAGTAACACACATTGTCTTTTTCAAAAGAATGGTATTATAGTAACTTGTTATTGTTGTATGCATCAAAGATTAACTATTTTAAATTAAAAAAAAATCGTTTTTTTACTCATAATTTACGAATACCAACATGGTGCGCCTTGGCTTAACTCTGTGTATACCATACTATATGGGGTCTTCGTGCTATAAAGGCATGCTGGTAGCCACAATAAGTTTCGATGGACGCTGGTTAGGATTTAATATAACCCTCGGATTTTGTTGTAATTGTTATCGAAAAGGCTTGATATTGAGGACATACCTTGAATCATTTGGCACCTTATTGACTTAAGAAAACCAAATTTGTGAGAGCCTGCACGTTGAATGGGATTCCTCGCAGCCCGAATATATAACGCCGCACTAAATAGGCTTTATTATAGTCATTCTAAGACATGTTTTCCTAACACAGAAGTCAATGTGTTAGCTTTGGTTCAAAATATTAATTTGCTTTTTACACGATTACGTTTTTCTATGCAGATGGTTTGTCGTTGTCTCACTCGAATCGAAACATGCGACCTAGAGGTGAACATAATCCGTCTGTCTGTAATCCCATTTTATCATAAACATCATACAAGTACTAAAGTACACATTTCGTTGTTTTCCTGTCAAGCATACAATTTGTTGATTCTACATTTTGCTTATGCGTAAATAATCGTAGACTTGTTTTGATTGGGATATTGTGATGATGTCTTTTGTGTCTTTTGTTGCTTGTTGGATAAGACGTTTGCCTTTGATCTCCACCTCATTAAAGCACACGAATAAAGAAACATTACTTCAAACATTGAATGTTTCTTATTAATGTAGATGCGTAATAGAAAAGTATCGACATTCGTGAATGACAACTTGATCATTTTTCTCCGGCTTGCGTGAAATTATATCGTTCAAATAGTTTTAACTACCTCATACCTGTTTTCATATATGTGGTGAACGTCCCAGTCATCCCAGTTAAAAGTGATCAAATCGATGCTCGTGTGCGGAAACAGTTCAAAGCCTTTCGATGATAAAAATATATATACAATTGATAAAAAAGCGCATTGTAACATAAGCCTAATTATTGCTGAAGCTAATACATGGAATATGTTTTTTTCTTCATGGACTGTGCATCTTTTACAAATACATCCATGATACCTGCAATGCACATACTTTTGAAAATAGCCAAATGCACAAAAAAATATAAGCCTAAGGATGCCTAACTGTATATATTTATTTGGTTAATCCTTTTAGTTTGCACTTAGTTTTTGATGAATAATGATTATTGTAGCTCGATTCAGCAATGTTCGCTTAGTTTCTCACTCTAAAGCCTATTTAAAGCAAGTAAAAATAATGACCATTGTACTGGTTCAAACAGTTATCTACAACGTAATTTAAGAGTATGAAGAGTTTTCGTGTTTCTGTTATATTCGTATACAATACTTACAAAGTTTGGCTGAAGGACTAATAGTTTTTCACATAAGTATTAATCATTCGTTCAAAATTATCAGCAAAAACCTCAATTTCTAAAAAGTTTACATTAAAATTGTCTTATGTGCAAATCCGTTATCAGTGGATAATTTTATTCAAAGGGAAGTAACTTTTCGTAATGAAAAGGACAGATTCTATCAAAAATTAACTGCCACATTCTCGGAAACGCAGTTATACATTCTCCAAAGAAGTTTAAGAAATGTTAACTGGATCGAAACAAAATATGCCGTTAAAATGTCAATGTTTTTGTTCTTTGTTAAACAGATATATAATTACATCATTAACTTTGTCATATCTTTGTTCAAAAATTGTTAATATAATCGTTTCTACTGGCAGAACATTTTGGTGCCAATTAATAATTTCGACAATTTTACAAATTAAAGACTGGTTGGTCGATTTTGTCGGAATATACACCTTAAGGCCTCACTTTCAGTTGGTCAATTGGAACACTTCGCCATTATCCAAAAGATATGAACTCGGAAGTAATACGGGTGCCCATATTGAAAATCTGTTGTATGTGTTTTTAACCGTCAAGCGATAAATTAATTTGATCACAAAGAGTATCAAGCTGGTTTTCTTTAAATTTGAATCTTATTTCAAATTTCTACAAAGTCTATCAAACTCTAGATGTTGAGTTTTCTGGTACTTTAATAAAATGACAATACTATCATTATATTTCCCAATATCTTATGCAATTTTCAAGTTTTAGGTACTGTTTATGAACTTGTCATGACAATATTTCCAGCCACCATCTAAAATTTAGCATTTTTCGTTAATAATTATGCTAGTCTATGTTCTATATCCTGTGTTAGGTCTACTAATTAGACATATTAGATAGACAATTTAATAATATGGACATCATTTAAACGAAGTAAGTCCATAAACTTTCTGTGAAGTATAACGACGAGATAGAATTTAGATGCTAATCAGGCTAAAAAAATTTGACAAGAAGTTCAAGAAAATAATCCAATCAAATATCCTTTGTTTCCAAACGATTTCTTTCGAATCTACTACTACTGTACAAACCATTGATGACAATGGCCATCTCCGTCGAGCTTCTTCATATCTGGATTGGATAATGGCCGAGGTGTTCCGATTTGAATAGTCTCAAAGGCTCTTCGACGGCTCTCTCTGCCAGAGAGTATTAAAAGCAGAAAAGCACACTTTCAATGTACTTAAAGTATGTTATCATACGAAATGATAATATAAAAAAACGCCTATCAAAAGGGCACGAAAGGCAGGAAATCACTATATTTAAGTTTGAAATTGAACCCGGAGCATTACTATATTGCGAGCATTTCAGTGGAAAAACAACAGAATCTCTCAACATTTGGCGTTGCTATGGAAATTAGCGCACCACTAAGGCATAGGAAAAAAAGACATTAAATTGCTAAAGGATTTATATTTTATAAACAAAAAGCTAAATGATGTTTCATATTTAATTAAAAATAAATTAAAAACAAATATACACTTTTAAAGGAAATTATTATTAAAAAATGCCGGGACAAAAAAAAAATCAATGGAAAGATGTGCTACTGCAACTGATTTCTAAAACTTTTTTTTTGTTGAAGAAGAAGAAGATGATGATGATAATGATGATGATGATGATAATGATGATGATGATGATGATGATGGATGATGATGATGATGATGATGATGACGTTGATGATGATGATGGTAACGACGACGACGATGATGATGATAATTAACTTATTACTTTTCTTCAATTTAAAGCATATCTAACTTATATCAAAACATTATTTTTTTAATTATCACACACTTTTTTATACTAATATAACCTTCATATTTGCATCTCAATAACTTTTGGCACTTCATTGCCTCTTATTTATAAATTTCTTTATAACACAACAAGTGATAAAATAAAGTCACTTAAACTATCAAATAATTATGATGTGGACAATGAATTGCACTTTTTTGTATAAATTGCATTCAATTTTTACCATTCATCTTCAATATAATAACAAAAATAATGTCGTTATTGAAAAACAAATAATTGAGTTTGAATTATGATAAAAGTGTGTTTGTTTGAAATTCATTGTGCTATCAAATTGACTTAAATGATATACTGATCCATTGAAGTTATACACACTAAAATTAATTCCTACTTAACAATATTCAAATGTTTTGTAAAAAAGCCACAATTCTCTTTTAATAATTAGTTGGTAACATATATCATTTCAAAAAGTGGACTACACAAATATTACAAAATAATATGAGAAACTTTATCCTTAATTATTTTAACCGTATTCATAAAGCTAGATATAAAACTATTATGTTTACATTAGATGAAAGGGCGTCGTTTTATTATTGTAAAGAACACAAATAAAGGAATTGTGTCATAGTTTAGGTAAATTATTTTAAACGCTCATTAAACCATTTAAACAGCGAAAAATACCGACGATTATTTCGTTTTAATGACCGAAGTTCGAAGATAAGACGCTTCACAGTATGCAAATATTTTTCGAACAATAATTGTAACAAAGAGGCTTTAGTTTATGGGAGAACGATTGAGGACAACAATTATTTATAAATAACAACTCTGACTTTTGCCATTTACTTCGTGTTTTACCGTGTGCAATTATTAAACAAACTGTTTAATTAGATCAAACGATGCACCCCACCCTACAATTTAAATGCAATTGAAAACATTTAGTTGAAAATACGCATGGATACATGGAGAAGTTTTTTCATAATTTGGTTGACAGACTTGTAAACACTAAATCTTCCCACAAACAATTGACACATGACAGCTCATATAAATGAATACAAAAAGCTTCCTCGATTGACTTATTATAAAGGATGTACTAGATATATGAACCATGGATAGATAAAGACTCATACAAATAAATTATGGGACAAAATTACATAAGGCTTTATTTATAGTAAACACTCTGCAATCTAACGGTTTTAACTGAATGTAATACAAACGGCAATTTATTTCCTAAACATTTGTATGGGTTCGAAATATACCTATATACAAATGTTTTGTCCGAGATTTTTTATTTGATAGAGTCAATACACATTTTACCTGTTCAGTACTTATTTGAAAAATAACAGACTCAAGCTCAGTAGCCAGAAGTTTAAACATAAACACCGTTTAATGGCACAGTGTAAACGCCAAAGACAAAAAAAACACAATAACAAACAAAAATCACAAACACGAATCAAGCATTTGCAATCTCAATGAAATGCTCTTTTGTTATAAACAAGTTAATATATATTTGAATATTTCAAAACTGTTCGTGTCCCTATAATTTGCATTGTATAATTATTATGCAAAAAATATGACATCAAAATTACATCTTTCTAAATATGAAATAGCGGCACCCATGGTGTGATGTGATTTTTAAACTCCATGGTATATTTAAGTACGTTAACACTTCTTTATCATGAATAACATGCTATGAAATGATAATTCAAACATTGTTTGCATGACCCGTCTAATGATATTTGGCTTCTAACCATACCACAAACATATATTATATTTATATTTGAGAAACTAACATAATGACATTGACATTGATATTTATACGTGCAAATGCATTTCTACATTGTGCATCATACTGCTTTAAAGATAATTTCAGAGCGCATTTTTAGTTAAGTCCAACAACGCATTGCAGAAGGTCAAACGTTTTCAAAGCGATTTGTTTCATTAACAATTGGCATCAATGTCATGTTAATCAAGATGGCATTATTGCGCGCTACGACAAGAGGACCCTATATCCCGAAGAACGGTCACTTAAAATAGCAACTGATTGACAGACCTCCGAGAGACAATGTTTAATTATAAATGTTGACCTTAAGGCAAGTGGAACTTAATGTATTTTAAAAGCTAGATACAATTATTCCCCGACTCCCACGCGCTTATATCAACAGTATACATAAGGGATGTTTATTAGTTTTGACAGCCGTATCCAATTTAAAGGACAATACAGAAGCGCAGCCCGCTGTTATATAGTGCAACCGAGGAAAAATATCGTCATGCGTGGGAGAAGATGCTGGGACCAAGGAATACAAGATGTGCTGAGTCTCAGATATACAAGGTTTGCTGAACGTCACAAATAGAAGGTGTGCTTGAACCCAGAAATGTAAAGGGTACTGAGATCCAGAAACAAGGTGTGCTGGGTTCCAAAAATGCAAGAAATGTTGAGACATAGACTTACATTGCTGGGGTCATACCTTGAATCTTAAGACATGGTTTATATCTACTTTTGCCTTCTGCAAGTGTCTCTGTAGTTTAATTGTATCATTGCAATTTATGTCTCATTTTACTAATCTGCTTGGTTATTTTGTTAAAGTGCAATATTTATTCTCTCGTAAATTATTTCCATTCAATGAGTACCTGACTTAACCATACCAAAGCATACTTTTTCAATTTTCACACACTTATTACTTATGATCTTCATATTTGCATCTCAATATGTATGTAGTTGCACTTGATCGCATTTTTTTAAACAAAATAATGGCCATATATCTGTCTTTATAACTTAACTAATAGTAGAAAAAGGTGTTTAAACATTGAAATGATTATCCTATGGATAATAATTTTGCATTTTTTGTATGAATTATATTCGATTTTGACAATATTTCAAAAAGAATGTCATTCACCGCAAAACAATAATTGAGTTTATGTAAAGATGAACATCTACTTTGTGTATACTAGCATATATTAGCCCAATACGCCTACATAAGATATTAGAACAAGTGGACTTCAAAAGTAACCTATACACATATTAATAGTACTAGGACTAGATGATGAACTTTCTCCTTAATAAAGTTAACTGCATTTACTAAGCTAGATATAAAACAATTGTGTTGACATTGTATTCTTTATTAAAAGAACGTAACTCTTTTGTCATTGTGAAGAACATAAATAAAGAAATTATGTCAAAGTTTAGGCAAATAATTTCAAGTGCACATTTAACCATTTCAAAAGCGTTAACTGCAGACGATAATTTCGTTTTAATGACCGAAGTTCGAAGATTCACCGTGTGAAAATATTTCTCAAACAATAATTGTTTCATAACATCTTACACACATGAAGTAAGACAGATTGAGAACAAAAGTTATTTACAATTTCAATTTTCATTGTCATTCACTTTGTTATTTTACTTCGTGCAATTATTCAAAAATGTTAATATAATAAAGCGATGCACCAATACATCAATTGTAATGCCATTACAAATATTTTATAATAATTGAAGGCATTGAAACGTTTTATCTTGTCTATGCCTGAATAAATAGAGACTTTAGTTATCGTTTGATTGACACACTTGTAAACGCTTAATCTTCCTAAGGAACATTGACACCTAGCAGTATAAACAGATAAATCTTCAGTTAATATATGCACCTTGAATAGATACATAATCCTACAAATAAATGGTGGGACAATTATTTTAGGCGTTATCTATCGTAATCAATCTGTAATCTAAGGTATCTTAATTAATTGAATACAAACGGCAACTTATTTCCTTAAAAGTCAAAGGTTCGAGAAACATTTTATATACATTTTTGTCAGTCCCAGCTGATTTATTTTATATAGACAGAGCCAAGCAGTTTTTACTCCAGCTTAAAGCATTGGCATTTAAAAAAATATTTTGCCATTATAAATATACTATATTTGAGTTATTGAAAACTGGCCCCAATTCCTCGAAACTTCTTAAGTACCTTATAACAGGATCAAGCTAATCACACTATTTTTGTTTTACTATGATTTGTTTAGTATTTACTACTTTAAGAGTTTTAAACTTTAATAATGACCTATATTTATGATATTAACAATAAGCCATTTTTAATTTATCAAAATCCAATTGAAGCATGTATTTTGGCTGATTGAAATAAGCAACTTAAGTCTGTTAAGCCTAAGATGTTTCAAATAATTGGTAAACCTTGTTTCCGCAAAACACCCTGCGCGAGGGTCGCGATGAACCTACTACACGAGCGGCTATGGTAGATGCTTTTTCTCCCACCTCAGATAAACAAAATTAAGTAAAAATGTATTTTTACTGGAACTCTTTTGTGAAAATATTAGCGTATGGATACGCGATAATTCGTGGTTCGTGGTCATGGATATGCGCGCAGTGATTAAGATTATATTAATAATTAATAGTCAAACCGGTCTTTAAATAGTTCTAAGGAGAATGAAGCATTATCTCTCAAAAGGTGCGTGAAAACTGTTTTATGGTGACATTTGAAGCGAGAAATAATCAGCGTTCAAAATATTGCCACAATACAAGGTTTCCATGATGCCACAGACGACAGTCTTTAGCAAGGGAGGTAATTACACTGTGGTGACCATTAAAAGGAGTTCCATATGGGCATTTTATCTTCGCCCGTGGGCAAGAATTTCTAGCATGGATAATTTATTGGATAAACTAACCTGAGCTGGGAGAATATAAAGCCCGTGATATATTTAAGTTAGTTCAAACTTCGTTAACATGAATATCATATATTTAATGATACCGAATAAAACAGATAATGCAAATTTTAATTGGAAGACCAATCTGTTGATCCTTGCACTATTGACAACATCACAAAATATTTCTTTTTGGGAGATTGACAGAATGTCATCAACATTGATTTTTATATGCGCCAATGTATTCAACTCATGCATCGTACAGCTTTAAAAATAATCTCTGAACGCATTTAAGTTATTGCCAATCAACGCATTGCAATAGGTTAAACGTTTTGAAATCGGTTTGTTTCAGTAACAATCCGAATCAATGTCATGTTAATCTGGATGACATTATTGCGCGTTGCGGCAAGAGCACCCTATTTCCCCAAGAACTGTCACTTACTATAGCAACTAATGGATAGACTTCCGAGAGACAACATTTAATTATGAATGTTGACCTTTAGGCAAATGGAACCTAATGTATTTTGAAAACTTGATACAATAATTCCCCGACTCCCCCAACTAATTTCAACAGGATACACAAGGGATGTGTATTGGTACTGACAACAGTGTCCAATTTAAAGAACAATACAGAAGCGCAGCCCGTCGTTATATTGTAATACCGAGGAAAAAAGTAATCATACGTGGGAGTTGCTGCGCCAGTAGACGGCTTAAATTGCTGAGTTATCAATAAATGAAGAGAAGTAACGGATACTATTTGACGTTGTCTTGTTTGATGATTGGATTGGGACAAAAAAAGTCATATCCTCTCTGTTAAAACAACCATATCTACAAAGGAAAAAGGGACAAATTCAGATTTTCTTTTAAAACGAAAGTGTTTTTTACTATAAATGGTTTACTTTTTGGGATTGTTTAAAGTGCTAAGGCTCAGACATGCGAGGTGTGTTGTGACCCAAGAAAACACAAGGCGTGCAAGGGGTTAGAAATACAAGTGTATGTGTACTGAGACACAGACAAACAACGTGTTTCGATACCCAGAAATACTTGGTGTGTTGAGACCAATCAATACAAGTGGTGCTGAAACACAGAGATACATGGTGTGCTTTGACCACGAAATACAAGGAGTGCTGAGACCCCGAAATACAAGGAGTGCTAAGACCCCGAAATACAAGGAGTGCTAAGACCATGAAATACAAGGAGTGCTGAGACCTAGAAATACAAGGAGTGCTGAGACCACGAAATACAAGGAGTGCTGATGCCCAGAATAACAAGGTGTTCTGAGACCTAGAATTACAAGGAGTGCTGAGACCACGAAATACAAGGAGTGCTGAGACCACGAAATACAAGGCGTCCTGAGACGGAAAAATACAAGGTGTGCTGAGATCCCGAAATACAAGGAGTTCTGAGACCCAGAATAACAATGTGTCCTGAGACCTAGAAATACAAGATGTGCTGGGACCCAGAAATAGAAGGTATACTGTGACCCGTAAATACAAAGTGTGTAGAGACACATAAATACATGGTGTGTTGAGACACAGAAATACAAGGTGTACTGAGACCAATAATATATAGTGTGCTGAGACCAATTATCGCAAATTGTGCAAAGACTCAGAAATACAAGGTGAACTGAGATCCATGCACAGAAGCTGTGCTAAGACTCAGAAAAACAAGGTGTGCTGAGACTCAGAAACACAAAGCAATAAAGAAATAAAATGAATGCTGAATCCCCGAAATACAAAGTGTGTTGAGACCAATAATAGAAGGTGTGCTATGACCCAGAAATACGAGTTGTGCTGTGACCCAGAAATACTATATGTGCTAAGACTTAGACTCGGAAATGCAATGATTGCTAAAATTCAGAAATTCAAGGTGTGTTGAGACCTCGAACTACAAGAATTGCTGAGGCTAGGAAAAACAAGGTGTCTGTAATAATTGGTGAGGCCAAAAAATACAAGATATGATTCAACCCAAAACTTCACCTATTCAGAGCATGACATCTCGTGGACCACCTTCAAAGATACTCACTTAGAAACATATACCTCAGAAAACTATCAGCGCAGCATAGAAAACTCATGGGTCATAGGTCAATAAAACATTAAGACCAATGATGCGAAGGAAAAAATATGTCTTAACGAAGCAAAATGCAATAATGATAACTACTGACATTGCTTAATATATTAAATTTGTCAACAGCGGACACAACAGCAAGGCGGGGAAACAGACAATATTCAGGGCATATATTTAATCCTTGAAGAATGACAACAACGAGACTTCCACTAACGTGCCAACACCCATCAAGGCCAGCCACCAAGGTGAGGTTACTGAAACTCCTTCAGAAACTGAATCAAAAGAAATTATGTTTACCAGACATGATCACCACTCGCCTACATTGTGATCTAGCCACATATTTAGCCACACTCCTAGTGGCAATCTTCCTAAGAAGTCTGGTTAGTGGCAGACTCCCTGGTGACTGGAGGAAGGCAAATGTCTCGACTATCTTAAAAAAATCAGGAACACATATTGACAAGCAACATCATGCCCAGCAAGTCTAGGAAGAAAATTCAGTTTGAATACAGGTTTAAGGGATCCATTCTTCAGGTAACATCAACCTCTAAGAACTTGAGTTTAGATATATCTGTCTTGGAATATCCATATTGAACATATAGTCATGAAGGGCAAAAACATGCTCTGCTTTCTACACGGGAACCTAAGGTTCAGAAGTGAGGATACTAAATCCCAGGCATACTTCACGATGGTACGTTTCTACCTAGAGAACTGCGCTATCGGTCTGGAGCCCCTATACCAACTATCCACATGAATACTAGATATGATGCAACGCATATCTGCTCGGCACACCTGTACCCGGTACAGAAACACCAGAAGCGTTACAGACATGCTCAAAAAACTTGAATAGGAGTTGTTACAGTCCGGACGCACCAAATCCAGCTCACTATGATGTACCGAAAACTGAATGATCTGATTTACATCAAGTAAGCAGTACTTTTGGAACCTGCATCTATGGGTACAAAAACACAACACTCTGCCAAACTTAGACAACTCGCAACTAGAACTGACAACTACTAATTACAGTTTCTTCCCTCGCACCATCCGTTCTCAACGGGCAGCAATCGCCGAGGCTCCTGATTTGGTACACTTCAAACAGGAACTTGTTTAAATGAAATTCTAAGGCAACTTTCTCCCCAGATTGCTTAAGGGTGAATTCCCATAAGGCACGCTTGCCGGGTTGGTCTGACGATAAGGAACTTGCGCAGCCTACTCTCTCTTTTCCACTCTTTCTGTTTACTGCTTCTTTTATCTATTCTGCCACTTCTTATGCTTATTTCTTTTAAGCTTTTAACTTTTTCTTGCCACTGGTCAAAACGAAATGGTCAATGATGACAATGTTTCGTACGATGTTAGTGTACAGAAATTCACCTAGGACATATCTATATAAAACCACACGAAATATTAGTTTTGTAACCGTTTACAACACACATCAAAAACCTTTAAAAAAACATATCCATTTAGTTCGGTCTAGCTTTTCATCACAATCGATATCACACACTTTGTACTATTAAATTAAATGGCAAAAAACAATGCTATAAATCATAAATGCTATATTAATACAGACATCCCGCCGTCGCCACCAGACATGATAAGGACAGATACCTATATGGACCAAGCTTTGTTTGTTTTACTTCAAAGTCCAGACCTTTCAACTCATTATTGATATCTTCACGTTACCAAAGTTCGCACTCATTGTTCTTTAATCGTCCCATTGATAAGTCTTAATATCGTTTTTATATCGAATATCATCACCATTGTTTAAAAGTTCGATTCATTAATGCATTACTATAATCAACGTTAATAACATGACGCGCGCAGATGATATCATGAATAACGACATTAATGTGACCTTTCTCGACTTTAGTGACAAAGCAAAGTCTGATGGTCTGGATTAAATGGTGGAATTATGTACGGGACCCGTAAACATTCCTTTTGACCGAGATAAATGTCGCAAATAACTTGAACAGAACATAATGTATTTTTAATTCGTAGATTAATCAAGAATCTCGAAGGTCGAGTTAGACTCGTCTGTTGTGTCGTTGTTAATATAAATTTATTAAATCAGCCTGATGAATCATTTTCAAAACTAACAACAACCGGTTTTTAATAAATATATTGGCCGTTCCTTGAAAGTCAAAAAAATGTAAAGCTTTATTGTCCATATTTTACATAGTGATCTCCCTTGACGAGCATAAGAAAGTCTAAATAAAATCCAGGGCACCGTTTCAGGTAAGATCGTCAAGCAAACGATGGAAAATTTCCAGGCGTGACCTCGCTTTTGGCGTAAACTACGGTTCAACGAAAATATCGTCAGAACATTTTTCGCATGGATTTTACCAGTACTTTTACGGGTGTACCTCAGCACTATTAGGCGTTTTGGTTGGTAATAAACTTGTTTTGTTTTAATGTTGGTTTCGAGAACTGTGTATTTGTTGTGACAGTTTCAAATGAATGATACCCTGTTTTATCTACTGCGCGTCCGTTACGCAAATACAGTTGTCGCTACGTCCATACAACGCTACATAAGACCTCATAAAGCGAATGCTTCTTTCGTGGCACGTCTATGGTACGACCATGAAGTTTATATCATCCCCACAGTGCTTCCAAACACCGACATACATACGTTCATACTACATCTATGCGAAAAGTTTAAAGGTGCACTCTTATTTCCACATAAGATTTACCACAATTAATACTATTGTTTGATATTCAAAAAGGATCAATATATGTCGAAAACAATGGTTTTTATGAAGGATACCGAGTTTAATTTGAAAGAAATGTGCATAAAACACGGTATTTCTACGTTATGAGACTATAATAGATCACAGTAAATCTTTTAGCATTCACCAATCATTTAATATTTTTGCGTATTAAATACACGGTTACAATCTTGTTATCGGTAATTAATATTTTCCATAAATGCATTATTTAGTAAGTAGTTAAAGGTTTCTCACTTAAAATTTATGTTTGTTATCCATGTGTATTTATTGATTTTGAATAAGAGTGTCACTTTAAATACCATGCGCACAGACATCATGTGCTTATTATTCTCCAACAAATAGAAGCAAATGATACTGCTGGTAATGATGAGAAAACGGAAAAAAGTAGCCAACGAAGATCTTGCTGGGTCTGTCCTTGGCTGCATGTCGAAAAAAGACTTCCCGGTGGCAATTATGACCGACTGCTGACTGAGCTTAGAAAGGAAGATATGCAGTCATTCCGAATGCAAAATGTGTCAACTTGAAGGACCATTTACAGTGACGCTGCGTACGCAGTACAGACGTAAATACAACGAGTTTACAATCTGAACGGGCGTAGCGAGAATGTAGTAGGAACCCATCTGATGACGAAATCACGTAGCGTACTCGTCCATTCAACTTAGTCGGTATCCCAACAATGCAACATGAACGTAGCAAGTGTTTCGTTTTTCCCGCTGAATGCGGCAATGCCTTGATTCGATGAAATTGATATTGTCTTGAAACTAAAAACCTCGAAACAATTTGTTCAAATGGCGACATCAGAATTTCAAATTTGCGATAACATGTGAATATTGACTGAGTAAGACAATGGCACGGGTAAACTAGCCAACCTGATTAGTACTCATATTTACATTAACGACCCCAGCAGGCACAACGCCGTTGGCTAGCCATTCTTCATCGTTGAAACTTCTGTGTATTATGTTTGGTCTCAAAATTTTCTGACGTTGAGATTTCAATGTGAACAAATTGGAAAGTTTGTTGTTTCTTAAACTTTAGTCTTAGGCTTACAGAAGAGGATGAGTATAAATAAGTATCTAAGTCATTTTGGTCAAGTAGGAAATCTTGCAAATAAGATTTATAATCTCTTTCGCATGTAGTTAAGTTCAACGATGACGATGAACAGTGTTATGTATAGATTTTTATTAACATTAATAGAATGTAGAAAACACGCACAAAATGTTGAAAACTCATTTCAAATGATTTTTAAAAAAAAATAAAACATATTTTTTAAGGAAATTTGTCACGTATTAATTACCTATTTAAAGCGACAGGATGTAAAAAACGATGTCACTATTTCAAAGTTGAGACCATTTTGCCTTTAATACATTGACTGTTTTTAAACGTAGTTTTGACGTTTTTACAACTTTCGAAGCCGCGACAACGTTCGATTTTGATGGTGAAATGTTGTTTGTCGCGCCAGTCCCACTTTCATATTTCAAAAAAAAAGGGATAAAATAGCTCTATATCGCTCACGTGACCAACAAGTCATTGATTACAAAGGATATTGCTGCTTGCCTAGAGTGGTTGCCGAGTAATTTGATGGTTGATATTAGTATTTTTAGAGAAGACAAGACATTGTCAGCTAGATGTTCCCAGGATGGCAAAGAAATTCGACTGATATCGAAGTCAATGGTTGCCAAGAAGATCATTGGTTGATGTGGATATAATTAGTTGCGAAGAAATGAATAAGTTGCTAAAGAAGAAAAGTAAGTATTTAGTTGCTCAGAAAGTAACTGGTTGCTAAGGAAGTCATTGGTCCCTATTGATGTAGCAAGTTGCTATGGAAAACATTTGTTGCTAACAGAGTCACTGATGTCTATAGGGTGTCATTGGTTGCTATGGATGAAGGTAGTTGGTAGGGAAGTCATGGTTGCAAAGGTAGTCATTGGTTGACTAGGAAGTAAGGGGATGCTCAGGAAGTCAAACTTTAAAAAAATCATTGATTAGTAAGAAGATCAGTGGATGTTAGGGAATTATCTGGTGACTGAGGAAATCATTGATTGCCAGGGAAGTCATTTGTTGCCATAAATATAGGTAGTTGTGAATGTTATCACGTGTTTCTAAAAAAACTATTGGTTGCTATGACTGTAGAATGCTGTTAAGTAAGTAAGTGTTTGCCAAGGAAGTGATTTTTGGTTAGAAAGTAAGTTGTTGCCAAGTCAATCAATGTTTGCCAAGGCGGTCATTGGTTGTTAACGAAGTAAAGTGGTTGCTAAGGAAGAATGTGGTTGCTAAGGAGGTAAATGCCTGCTAAGGAAGAAAGTGGTTGCTAAGGAAAGCATTTGTTGCTTAGTTAGTTGGTAGTTGATAAGGAAGTGATTGGGTGCTAAAGAGGTCATTGGCTGCTCAGGAAGAAAGTGGTTGGTGAGGAAAGCACTGGCTACATATGAAATCATCGGTTGCTTTGTAAGTATGTGGTTGATTAGGAAGTATTTTGTTGCTAGGGAAGTCATTGGTGTCCAAGGAGGCAGCTGTTTGCTGAATAAGAAAGCGACTGCTAAGGAAGTCATTAGATGCTTAAGAGGTCGCTAGTTGTTGAAGAAGAAAGTGGTTGATAAGAAAGTCATTGGTTGCTAAGAGAGTTATTGCTTGCTAAGGATTGGGGTGGTTACTAAGCACTGAATCAGCCTATAAAACAAGGGTTTTGCCTTGAGGATGATATTCAAAGATTTTACTATTTAACTATACAGAAAATCAGGGACCCCCCGGTGCTCATTTTCTAAACAATCTGGGTAACTACATGAGGCTGCATATATCGAGGATCTGGGTCTTGCAGTTTCAGATAGGAGATTAACAAAGTATTCACTGTATACATCATAATAAAAACAGATACCCGTGGGGCGGGGCCACTATTGACCACAGGAACATATTTTGATGGTAAATGACAACTACATGAGGCTGCATTGGTAAGTGGTTACCAAGTCAAACGAGTGCCATTAAGAGTGATTTATTACTTATTTTAAAACGATTGTTGATATAATGCGCTTCAGCGCTTCACTGTCGTTGAAAAATAAATTTAATTTAAACTCAGCAAATCAGTGAACGAGTGTCAAATATCTTGTATACAATATTCTGATCTTCTTTTGGAGAAAAATAAATATTTTGACCGTTATATTGTGCTTTTAATTCCTATGAACACATTCTCTCGGCGAAACTTTGACATACTGATTCAGAAAACTACCGAACAACATTAACAAGTTGATTAATAGGCAGGTCTTTGTTGAATGCAGACGATAGCTAGAACGGATTATCCATCGACTAATGAATGTCAATCAGTTGGGCCTTAATGTCAAGCCCTGCTTCTGATTTGGGAGTTATAAAGAGTTGTATGTCCCAGCGCTGACAACACCTACTTACACGAGAGCAAAACAGGTGGCTCAAGCTCTTTTGAGATCTGTATCGTAAACAGAGCCAAAGACACCTTCGACCTAGAGACAGAGAGCGGACATCATGATGAAAAGTAAGTATAACTTATTATTTTACCTAATATCATGATTATGAGGGCTTATTTGGGTAATGCAGTGTCGTATAAATATGTTTAATCTTAACATATATTTCAGTTACTTTGTAAACATACTGTTTATGGATTAATAAGAATGATTCTCCCATGAAACACATGCATGTTTACAAACGAAAGTAATACATTTTCATTTATTTCCAGCTGAAGTTTACTAAAGAAGGTTATATTTAACATTAACAATTAAAACCAGTATTGTAGAGTACTTTTATTTTGTCAGGAATGAATACGACCGCCTGTTTACCGAAATAAGCATGTTTATACTCCTTTTCTGGGTTGACTAGGGGCCAAACATCAGAGAGTTTGAGCCAAAGCTTAGAGGCTGAGACGAAATGCTGTATTATAAAGCACTCAACTTGTTATATTTGGAATAGTGGAAGTTCTGTATTCATAATTGTTATTAAGATATCGCTTTATTCATTAAATTATCCGTATATTTATGAGTATTTAATTGCATTTTAGCTGATAATGGTCACAGAAATATCAGAAATGCCTATTTGGCTGAATAATCCTTTCACAACATCTATATATGTATATGGTTACTGTTTTTTGACTAGTTTTTAACTCCAGTCCTAAATAATTTAGTTGCAGTGGATCCAAAAAAGTGGGTCATTTAAGTAAGATTAAACAGACGAAAAAATATTAACTATGCGCTAAATTCCGTAAACTTTAAAATGAACTGACCGATCAGATTTTACTGTTAGTGTTATTTTTCTGTACATTTGATTAATATTTGCTATATAAATTTCTGTTGCGATACACTTTTTACCAATATTTAGCGTAAGCTTGGCTAAGTTTTAGCGGAAATAACTGTGTATTCTTACAATCTTTCATTGGTTCCTGGACCATCAAGAAGCAAACTAGCAGTTTTACTCATCAGCGCTCTGATTGATACTTTAACGCAGGCGTAAAGCAACAAAGTTAGCACTAATATTAAGCCAAGGCACACCGGTGTGTTACTTTTTTTTTTAAATCCCTCAGCTTTTATAGGTTGCGGATCATGTCAAACTTTATCACTGAATCATAATAAAACACAACAACAGTATGCTTTATAGTGATGATTAAATAAAGACATAAACACGTTAAAAGTATCATTGCCAACTTGTAAATAAAAAAATAAAATTAATAAATATATATTTAACACAACAAAATAGGTTCTAGTGAGATTCAAATCTAAAACCACCAAAATCAGTTTTTGTTTTGTATTTGACTTTCTGAATTGGAACATATCGAGGAGTTCATATAAACAATGACCCCCCCCCCCCATCCCGCACCCACCCTCTCCAGAGCTTGCGCCTGGAATAATTTCTGGGGAAGGCCCTGAAACACATTTTTAAGTAATCTTTATAAACAAACAAGTCAATGATATCAAAGCGTGCAGCGTATTAGTTCAGCATCCACGATATAACGCAATCTCCTAGGCTTTTTAAAAAACACCAGCTCACCCCAGAAAAGGTGTCTAAAAAGCTTAGTCCGGTAAACAGACGGTCTTATTTATATACATTCCCGACAAAATAGGCACTCGATAACATTGGTTTTAAATTAAGATGTTCAATGTAAGCTTCTTTAGTGAAATTCAGTTGAAAAAATCTACTTTTGTGTTTGATTGGTAAATCGTTATTATTACTCCATAAAAAGTTTTCAACATAACCAAAATATGTGTGAAGCTAAAACACATTAATATGGCATTGCAATTTCTCCAATTTCTCAAATAAGCCCTCATAATCGTGAAATTATCTAAATAATGAGTCATACTTACTTTTCATCATGATGTTCACTCTTTGTCCCCAGTTAGGAAGTTTCATTGACCCTTTTTCTAAACAGCACCTAAATCAGCATGATGTTCACTCTTTGTCCCCAGCTAGGAAGTTTCATTTACTCTTTTATTCTATACAGCTCCTAAAACAACATGATGTCCGCTCGTTGTCCCTCAGCTCGGAAGTGCCTTTGACTGTTTTTTCCTACAGAGCTCCTAAAAGAGCTGGAGTCATTGTTTCGCAAGCGTGACTTATATTGTATGTATGGCTTTGACTTAGGATCATGCCGATGTATGTATGGCTTATCATTATTTCTGTTGATGCAGAGAGGTCTGCGAACAGAACTACGAAATCATATACTGTATGTAGCTACAATAATTATCGTTCAGGGATACATGTTTATTATTTTGACATTTCTTATTAATCCCTGTCTCGAGTCTGCCATACTCATAAAATCGTCAAAAGACTCGTAGACGGCCATTTAGGTGGACAAATACTGTACGTAGTAAATATTATACTAAATCAAATAAACATGTTTACTTTAACAAGGTGCCCGTACACCAGCATCACTTTAAGTGTTTATCATATAGACGTGTTTACACATCCTCATACATTTGGCTTCATTGAGTAAGAAATCTTATAAATAAGTATGAGCATATTATAAAATATTTTTATTAACATTCCGTTTGCGATGCCACGAATTTGTATTGCAGGAAATATTTCTAGTCATTTATTCCATGTACTTGACATCAAGTCGTACATAAAGCCATATGCTGATGGAAATCATTCCGTGATCGGCCTTACTCAGTAACTGATATCGCTAAATAACTTCCCTTCAACTAGTTTCTTAAACTTTTTCAGTTGTTGTGAAATTAAAACTTCATTTTTGGTGTAATGTTGATATCTCGACTTTGCAAACTTGGTTGACCGTTGGTATGTTACATCATTAAATCGAATACTTTCGCTTTATAAATGCTATTTTTCTGCTAGGCTTTTTGTCCGTGATAACATTTTTATGTCTAATGCTTGATAAGTTGTTTTCGTAAATCAAAGAGGATCGCTCTTTAACTTTGACCAGTGATTGAAAATAGTACATGATCTAACCACAAATCGTAGACATATAACTCTGACGTCAAAGTACTGGTACCCTGATTCTCTTAACATATTTCGAAGAAGTACTCGTTCGCAACTAGATCTGAACGTTTTGGAAATTTCAATATCGGGCATATACATTTCATTTTAGCAACAAAATGTTTTGAAATTGTCGATTTTTTTTATATTAGAACATCATTACACAAAAAAACATTGGGCAATGCATATTTCGACAAAGTAAAATTTGGAAACTCTTCGGGAGGATTCACAATTCACTTGTCCTAAAGCAATAATTCTGCTTTTGATAAAGGCGTGGAATGATATCTTCATTTTCATTTGTGAATAACTTGTAAACTAAAATTGGAAAGAATAAAGAACATGCAATATGTATTGATGGCAAACATTGGAGTTGAAATTTAAACAAGAACAATAATTAATGAACATATCTTTCATGGCCTTTGAGAACTATTTGGCCTCGAACTGAGATGAGTAATGGGGCGTTTTCAGCCTGTTCAAAAACTGTGTAGTCATTACAAAAGCGGCATTGCCGCAAAACAAATCTAGTTTCTTGAGACGGACCAACCCCATTCTAAGCTATTTTAAGGATTATTATTTCTGCATCTTGCGCTTTTTACCTCTCCTATTTTATATACCTTTACAATGCTTACGTTTGTATATACAGTAAAAACGGATCATATTGTGTTTACTTGGCAGTGTTGATTGTCTTATGAATGTATATGATATGATACATATACATATATCGTTAAATTCATGAATCCATTACTATTTTCAGTGCTATCTCAAATCTGTCAACACATAATTATTTATTTTCATTAATGTAATTGTTAAACCACGTCTTTTTTCTACTTGCCACCCAGTTTTTCCAACCTGACAACCTGATATCCTTTATTAATTTATGCAAACATGATGTTTTTATAATCGCCACCTAAGAACGATGATGTTACGCGAGCAACTTTGCACACGTTATTGCATTTGTTTAATTGTGAAGACTGTATACTGTTATAAAACGCTCTCGACTCTATCCCATATCGCCATGAATGGCAGAGACATATGCCACTGACCACTATTTACAAAAGCTTTGTACTTTAGTTTAATACAGAACAGAATAGATTCACATTACGATTGTTACGAGAGGATGGTGGAACAGAATATCACAACACCGGTAACTCCGGTATTAACTTTGAAAATAAATTGAATGGAAATATAACATCAAGCAAGATGCCCAAATCAGTTTAAACGCTACTGTAGCTCAGATGACGAATTAAGGATACAATAAGTCAAGATGTAAAAGTCAGAAATCAAGATGTAAATGTGGGAAAGCAAAATATAAACGTCAGAACGCAAGATGTAGTTTTTGCTTCAAGACCCTTCCGTACAGTTCGACTAACTCAAACGAACACATTCGCGCAACAGATTTCAATGGAAATGTATAGGAGGAAATTCTACAAACATGCGTAGCTTTGCTATTTATTTAAGTATCTTTCCTGCTCATAGAAGTATTTTAGGAAAATATCTCTTTTTCATTAGGTGTTTTTAGAATGTTTATGTGATATTAAGATTTTGGTCCTTTATAAGCTTTTATTTGGTGACCATTTAACACACTAGAATTTCCTGTTGAATATTTTTATTATTATTAACAGATTTCCCTATTATCCGTTTGCTCCTGCTCTCGAGTATATTCATGAAACTAAACTGTACATGTTTATTGATCTCCCGCCTGTTTCTGTAAATTTCTGTTTAAAGTTTGTTCAAATAAAAAAGTAAGTTTTTTTTCTATCATAAAATATTTAAGTACTTTAAACTCAGGAAATGGAGATATATTTACGGGCCTAGCGACATGTGTCCATTGTTACTTGCAACATATGCACAAACTTTCATGCGAATGTTTTGGAAGTATTTTTAGGTCTGATCAAGGTTTTAAAAAAATGTTTGAAGCCACTGCCAAGGCTATGAAATTGCATGGAGATTATAATGATATAGAATCAAGTCATATTTTCAATAACATGCCAAAGCTACGAACCTATCAAAATTACTATTATCATGCTTGTATTTTACAATTTTATTATCATATAGTATACAGGAAATATCACTTAAAAGTTCCATTCTCTTGACAAAAGGTTTCATCTGAAGGCAGTGAATCTCCTGGTCTGAAAATAGAAATACATCATCCTTATTATGTATACAATAAAATCCTTGGAGAAACATGCATATAGATAAGCCGATCTCGAACTTGTACCGAAATCATAATCGATTATGCGGGAAAGAATAAAAAATGATACAATGGATTAAAATACTCAACATTTTTAAGATATAACATTTACTGTTGTTGATTTTCTACGAAATTTAGTACATCCCTTCATTGTTTTTATTTTGATCATCACCTCGTTCCCGGCATGGTTGGTAGCCAAGAGAATATATAGTAGTGAATTTTTAATTATAATCATGAGAGGAAAATGTGTTATTTCGTCTTGATTAATTCTTAAGAATTTCGTCACTTTCTGTTCTTAAACAGGAAATGACGTCGTAAATATATTTAAAAGTTAAAACGTCATTATCAAAAAGAAATTTCATTTCGTTAAGATTAAACTGTTTATGTTGTGATTTCGAATGTATATCATCTCAGTATTCATTCTACTTATGAACGGATTAAAATAATCGGAAATATATTTTGTTTCATATTCTTTCGGTTATTATATTTCAGCACCGTAAGTAGCGGAAAAATACAATAAACATTGCTTTGCAATTAATTTTTTTTTTTATGGTATTCGGCTCATCTTCCAACGCAGGTGAATTAGGTAGATCTTTTTGTGTTATGTATCACCGAAAAAATGCATGTGATTGAAAGAAACTGACACATGTTATTCAGCTAGTCAAGGAAAAGTAAGCTCCACAAAGCCTAATATATTATGTTGAATTAAATTGTGTATTATATGGCAACTCCTGACATATCCTTTACATATAACAGTTAATGCACACTTCGCATTTGGCCAACGATCTGCAGTGATAGACTGTCGCATCATGTTTTATATCGATGGTCAGAATTCATTTAGCAACTACTTTATCCTTGCTTAACCTTCTGTACCTTTCGGGAGATCAACCTATGATAGTCTCCGATCTGCAGTGGCAGACATTATGACTGTCACACCAGCCTCCCTGTCTATTCAGAAGGTAACAATGGGCCTCACACGCAGCGTCTCCCCCAAACGTGCACGTTGCCCTCTTTTCTGTATAAAATATTCGGCATTTCGATTTTACACGTTGCTAACGGGGCAATCTTATCAACCAGCAATCCATTCGGAACTCCTCGGCCATTTTTATCGAAAACAACCTCGGATGTATGCCGGTTCATCAGGGGAAGTAGTTAAATTTATTGCCAGTGAAGTGTATTATTGCAAACATGTCCACAATTTCCAAGAGTTAAGCCATTGAATTTAACTGCTAAATTAAATAAATACGCGATCTACTTGTAGCGGACTTAAACATGCCGATTTTTGAGTATGGAAACCGTCCATATATATCCGAGGTTGTTTTCGATAAAAATGGCCGATGAGTTCCGAATGCCAGCGATCGACAAAATATCGTGACATCACACATTTCATTTTTATTTTGCAAAATGAATTAGAATTTTAAATAAATTATAAAAAAAAAAAAAAAAAACTTTGCCTGAACTGTCAAACAAAGCTAATTCTTTTGAAATTGATATTATGACTACTCAGAAATATCTTATTGAAAAATGGTCGTTGATAAGATGGTTGATAATATGCTACACGATGTTGTTTTTTTCTAATCAGCGCTGAATCTTAGATTGGCGGTTCATTGGGACATTTCCAACCCCTCACTGCCGAAGGTAAAATGGCATGAACATTAGCGGATGTAGGGGACGGATGTTAATGAACATTTTATATCAATATTGGAACTAAATACAAACAAAATAGAACATAATGCATCATTTCAGATTATAAGTAGGCAAAATATTTTTGAAGTCAAGAGATTGGGCTGGGGACCCTTAGCACGCTATATTTGCTATTTTTGGCTTTACTCTGTGCCCCACTAAGACTAAAATATCACTGTGACCGACGATGGTTCGTTGGTGTTGTATTTAATAAACGTACCCCATCCAGCTGTTCTACTAAGAAAAGATATTATATGTGGCTATTGTATGCGAGGCACTTTCACTGTAAGCAAAATACTTACGGGGCGTTGCAGTGGTGGTGGAGACTGCCAGACAGACTAAAGCAACAGCGAGGAAAAACTTGGCGTTCATCTTGCAGTAGGTTTACAGCTTCAATATGGAACAAAAAATTATATTTAGCCTAAAGGAATCATAAAAATAACAATGGTAAAACCCATCAAAAGAAATAATGAACGAGAATATTAGGACATTTTAAATTGGAATTAAAATGTACTGCTTTTATTTAATTAGTTTGTCGCGTATTTTCATAACTTGAAAATTTAAACTGCCATACAATAAACCCTCTCATCCAGCTTAAGGATAATGACACAACCGTGGTTTTGACTTTCGTTTTAAACTTACAGGTACATAAAATATATATAGTTAAACCATCATGGCGGTATGCAATTATGGACGGCATCTTGTTAAAGAACTTGAGCGTCTTCTTAAACTTGAAGCGGAATGTTCGTACATTTGCTTTCGTACGAAACAAATTACAATGGAAAAGTCCTCTTCGAAAATAAAATTTATGTGATATAATCAATCAAATATATTATTTAACTGTATGACCTGTTGTTCGAACATGCCTTAAAATTCGCAAACCAAATAACTGATCTTTTTTTACCCCACCCGCCTAAAAAGTGTTAACAACCAAGGAGGGTCTCAACTATTTATCTGAGAAACGACTCGTCTTCAAGCGAATCAGACTGATTTCTGACAGTTAATGATGATTGAATACCCATAGAATAACGTAATCAATTCATTAAACAAACTCTAAAATTTAAAATCTGTTTCAAATCCAATGATTATAAACAATTGTTATATTCACTCGTTCAACCTTTCCGAGTATTCATCTTTTTTAATTCAGTATGTTGGTCCTGTATTTATGCCCTGTTCAGTTTAAAACTTTTGGTCATCGACTGTTTTTGGTTGGAACAAAGATGCATTAATAAGGGTTGATTTATAAATGTTCATAAAGTATTGCACTAAAACACGCGTAATAAAAAAATCTATAAAAACAGTCTTTCAAGACCTGTTTTTCACAGACCGCAAATAGAAATCATAGCTACGTCATCAACTGTCAAATTTTGCGTGAAGGGCGTCATATGGATAGCGGCATGGAAAACATTTATTTTTTTAAAAAAAAGGGGTATTTCGAAAGTTTAATACCAAAAAACTCCGAAAACAAGCATAAAAGAACAGAATTGTGGAATTTAGTTTAAGATCGTATTCACTTTCTCTTGTGATCATAATAAAACTTTATTTTCACTCGTGGCTTAGTCTCTATCTAAATACCAAGCTGTTGTTGTTGAATGCTGATACCTGGATAAAAGTCACAACAATTTTCATGTTTGAGTTTCTTTGAAAACTAGGTAAGAAGGTACAACAAGTATATCAATACGTATATCATACTATCTATATAATATACTTATTGTTATAAATGAATACATACTTACATTAACTACTAAGTATTAACCAATTACATGTATTCATTTCACAAATTTTATGTTTCAAGCATGATCTTATATAGTGGATATTGTGGTAGGACACCTGTCTGAGGTCCGGCATCACGTGGGGTTTGGTGTCTTTACACGAATCCGTATAGAGACCATGATAATAAAACAGTATCACGGATTCTTTTTTAAGAAATGTTAATTTTGTAAAAAAAAATGTGTTGTAGGCAAGATCCAAATCAATGTTCAATAATCTAACAACAAATCAATCATTGAGTATGTAAAAAAATGTGTACCTGATATTAGAAGCTTTTCACGTGCTATCTAGGCAAGGGATGGCTAAACTATTGGCAGCTCCGTATTTATAACAACATGTTATCTGAAGTCACGTGCTTCTTTTGCTCGAATACACATCAACAGACCTTGAGAATGACCTGTTATCAGCTTATATTCACTAAATAAGGATTGTGCGGGCTAATTGGATGAGTTTACAGACGGTAAACAAGTTGTTTTTGTCATGAAGCGTTCGTAGTGTCACACAGTCAAACAAACAAAGATAACTGTATTGTACAGTCTATGCCGCTTTCAGAGCCCAGCATTCAATCTTTTACCAAAGTTTGACTGGGAGTTTAGTTTCTTAAAACACATCGACAAATCCCTACACAATACCGCTGCCCGTTCGGGCAAAGAACGAAGGCGGGGCTCTTTAAGCTTTCATCTAAAATGGTGGCGTAAAAGAAAAGTCATCTTTGTTTAAAGTCTCCATTTGAAGCCAATTAATGCCTTCCGACGTAGCATTTATGACGTAATTTTCTGTGACCACTAGTGAAATAAAATAGATAGACCAACAAATATTCTTTTTCTATCATGCTTTTATCGGGTTTTTCAATATATTTTCCCGCTGGAGTAAATTTTGTTTGACGACAGTTCATTTCTGTGGCCTCTTTGCGAAGGGAAGTAACTGCGGTATAACTTCTGCTTTATTTGCCATCTGAGCGAATGAAGCGGACACAGATCGTATGCGCATGTAGATACATGGAATAGAGCCAACAGTACTTGAGTGGTTTGGGTTTTGGGGAGGATAAGGAAACTAGCTTGCGGGAACTCCTTCAAACTAGCTAGTTAATATAATGGCAGCCAAAAGTTATCTCCCCTCCCCCGTTAGTGGACATATCGACCATCAGTTAAGTGGTAGAGCGTTCGTTTCGGGTGTGGAAGGTCGCGGGTTCAAACCCCGGCTGCATCAAACCGAAAGTTGTTAAAACATGATACCAGTAGCTTCCTTGCCTAGAACTCGGTATTTACAGGGTAGTTCTTGGTAGTACTTGGGAGAGTAGTGAACTCTGTTAAACCCAGGAAAGTTGTATTCCGTTTTTCTGTGCTTTTCAACGTTAATGAACCAAAAGGGCTCTTCGCCAAGAGCTAGCTATAGGGTGTCGCACCCGAATCACCTGTATCTCACTCTGCTTCTTCAAATCGTTTAATTTCTGGATTTGACCGGGGAATTGCAGCCACTTTTATTTCATGTCAGTTACTACATTAAAACGCAATTTAAGTCATGAGGTACGGACACAGAGACAGACTTTGATAAACTGAGATAAACAAACAGTCAAAAGCGGCAGAGTGCACAAAATGCCGGCTTTTAAGTGGTACAGTCGTACTGTTGTTTATTCCAAATGGTGCCCTGTATTAAGGACAGTATTACTTTTGTTAGTTCATATTAGAAGTGTTTTGTTTTTATTCAAGCCTTTTCTCGTACAACCCTAGTGAACCAAGATTAAACTTCAACGCTTCTAGATGAATATATGTGCTACATATTTTATTTTATAAGAATACATATATATTTTGCAATATTTAAATGTTCATTGCATATTAATTTTTCAAAGTTCTTTTGTTCGTTATATATCCACCACGTTACAAGTACATGCTTTAGATATCTACCTTTAATGCTTATCACCCTAAGTGCATTTTGTTATTAAAACGTCTTATTTCTAAATTGATCGGTCCAGCATGGATAAAAGTTATGTAATATTATCTAATTAATAGCCTTATGGCAGTCACGTGGTAGATACTGACAAAAAGATGTTGATAAAACATTCTGTTTTTGACAAACTTCGAGGATACATCTCTGTTACAAAGATATGTTAACAATTTAGACTAGCGAAAAGGAATTGTTACTACTGTTATTCATTATTATCACAATCAAATAAAACACGTAAAACGTGTATGCTGTTTTACTTTGAGACTTTTGAAGTGAGCGTTGGACACATGATAGATAAAACAACCCTGCGTCGTTTTCAACTAAGACACTGTGCGACACCGTGTAATCCGGATATTACTTTTAAAACACATAACACAATATTTTCATGGTGTCATCATATGGAAAACATTTCTATGGTGGCATTTTACTGCCGAAGAATAACCTGATAACCTTCGTTTCGTGTTACAGGCCTAGTTTAAGGAATGTTTGGCATGATACTCCCCTGCTGTGCATCTTCTGCTAATTGCACTGGTGTCACAGTAGGGGCCAATTTCCTGTATATTGGTTAATTGGCTTAGGGCCATTTCGGGTCAAATAATATAATGAAAACTCCAGAACTGCTCAGCAGGATACTCAGATTGGAGATCTGATAAGAGGGATCAAGGAAAGTAGATTAAGATCAATACACAGAGGTTGTGTACTATACCCCGATTTAGGGGAGGGGGGGGGGTCACTTATATTAGGTTTAAACTTGGCCTTTAACCACTTAATTTTCGCGCTGATTATCTAGCTATCTAGTTAATATTCGCGAAAGTTGTTCGGTAAGATAAATATCATAAGTCCAGAAACAGGTTTGAAATTGCCCAGATCTGCCACCTGTTACCTTTTTAATGCAGGTCATTACTAACAGGTTATCTAGCTATAATTTGCGAATTCAATTTATTAAACAAATATTAACTGTGTGCATCAAAATATAAATCTGAAGTAGCATTCTCAATCTGAAATATAATGAATGCATTCTGGACCACACCCTGTACTCAATATATAGTTATAACTCGGAGTACGACTTGCTATTCATCCTAGTTATAACGTACCCATAAGTAAAAACGTCCCTGCATTATTTATGAAAAAAACACTTCGAAAGTATTTTGATACTTATAAATGGAAAACGGAGGCATTAAGGATAGTGAGAAACGAACCTATTGTGTTTTATGTAATCTGAACCACAACAGAATGAAAATCCAAGACGACGCATCCATCTACGCGCTGTCAGAGTAATAAGACCCGATCCATATCCTATTGGAGCAAATTATATATCAGCATGAATATAGATACAATATGAAAATATAAGGTCATAGCATATTGATTTTATGTAATAAAGGTCATCCAGATGGTTAGTTTTGTGCCTTCGAAATACAATTAACAACACTTAACTGTTTATGGAAACCCAATTATAGAAAAAGTCCTTATGACTGTATTGCGCAACTTTTGGCCGTCCAATTTTATGTCACATTGTCTTGTTTCACTTTATTTAATAATACATACATTATCAAAATAAATTGTCTGGTATTGCATATATATATATATATATATATATATATATATATATATATATATATATATATATATATATATATATGCCAGATCTTCCCAACCCAACATGTCTTACGTCTTTTTTGTTACAGGTAAGGACATGGCATAGCATACGAACAAGTGTTTATCTTTCATTTTTGGTTCTGATGAGATATGATTAGTTTGGGTGAAAATGCTAAAATTATTCATCAAGTTTGAAAATATTTGTATGGATATTTTACATACATGGTATTGAACTAAATAACTTCAGATACCTGTCGAACGTTCCTAAATAATACGGGGCCATGTGTGTAGTCAAAAACGACATCACTCAAGAAAACGTAAAATAAAACACATCTTTGGTGTTTGTATGGACATGTGTTGTGTTTGTTTAGCTGTGTTTGAAGTTTGTTTGGCCATTTTTGATGTTAATGTTTTGCTTTGTTTCATGTTTGTTTTGGCTATTTTGGTGGTTGTTTGGTGTTTGCTTGACATTGATGATGGTGGATATAAGAATGAGTTTTGATAACTTTATGGCTAGTGGGCTTGTCCCTGAAGATTGCATTGCTTTTTCTTTAAATATCGGAACAAGGCAAACAGCCATCCTTGAACTATGATCTTGTCTGAAGTCCCAGAACAGACTCCCAACGATAAACATACAAGTTCACAAGATGACACATATAACAAAGTAAAAGTATTCAAATATCGTTCTCAATTAATGAAATGGTTAACATTTTGGAACATAGATATCGGCAGGAGTGTACCGGGAGTGTATATTGGTAAAAACTAACCAAATTGACGGTCATCAGCTCTTTCAATAAATAAAGAAACACCCACATACCTAAAGAGTTCAAGTCTAAAACTTGTAACGATAAATAAGGCCCGGTTTTTAAAATAGATAAATATAAATAGATAAAGATTAAAAATATTACTTCATAGTGAGTATATATATATAATGATCTCATTATAGACAAACATAATTATATAGGTTTATATGCGTCAAACAATATATGAACAAACGACCGTGGTGTAAAAATGGCCAGATGTCTCAAATTCTGTCTTTTCGGTCGCCAGCCTTAATGTCCTTAACTATTACCACAAAGACTTGATCGGGCTGTCTTAGTATGGGGATAATGTGCTAACGATGCGTGTTTAATAGGCAACAGCTCAGACACATTGTTTACTTTCTTTGATTTCGCCGAGATGAAACCTTCACAATTAGAAACCCGTTCCCTGAAATAACGCATTTATGAGGTCATTCTTCCATATTGCACATTTTGACTGACATTAAGTACACCGTTAGTTTGACATCGTGTGTTAATTTAGGGGTTGGGAACAAGAAACACCCGTCTCCACAATTTACAAACACATCAAATCAGGAAAGATTCACGAAACCAAAATACTTTAAAAGACCAGTTGATCTTGAATAAAGTTAATTCAAAATGTAAAGTGAAAAAGGCTAACACGTTACAACAGACAAGCGGTCAATATTGGTATATACCATGGCTTCGAAAAAACGATAATTTGTCGGTCTAGACCGTTTTTCACCACACAGGACCGATTTCAGTAATAGAAAATGGTAAAATTCGGTCTAAAATTTGTTCATATTTTCGGTCCAATACGATTGTAATACACCAGTGTGTGTTTACCAAGTTATACATTACGTCATATATGCTACGTCGGAAGGCATTATTTTGCATAAAATGAAGACAAGACTTAAATCAAAGAGAACTTTCCTTTGACTATGCCGCTTAAAAGCCTCGCCTTCGTTTTTTTACCGTAGTTTGATAAGGCGATTAGTTTCATTAAACACTTCGACAAACCTGTTTCCAGAACAATGTTTTGACAGTGCTACGTCCAACGGCCGTATTGTGAAAAGGGTTTTCAAAGTTGAAAAAGTTGAAGGAACTAAACTCTCAATCAAACTCTGGTAAAAGACAGAAGGCGGGGCTCCGTAAGAAGCGTAGACTGCGCTATGTTTCATCTAAAATGATCAAGAAATAGTGAAGTTACCTTTGTTTAAAGTCTTCATTCGAAGCAAAATATTGCCTTCCGACGAAGCATTAATGACGCAATATATCACGTGGTATACACACACTGTACACAGCAGCCCTGGTTTGTCATTCAAAACTACTCACCGCACAAAATAGAAGTAACAAGCTAACCATCAGATTAACGCGACCAGCTATTTTGTTTCGCTACGATGAACAATCGATATCCTCTTATTGGCGGACGCTTGTAATTGCTCCAAACACGTATAAGATCACAGGATATGCACATTTCGCTGATTAAAAATTATGCAAATATTTTGGATATTGTTCGTCAATTTTATTTTGTTCAAAATAAAATATCATTTTTTCGTACGATCAGTCTCTCCGTATCGACAAGTTTCAATACACATTTCATTGATCGTTACATCAATTTATCCGCAATTATCAATGATTATTTAATACGCCTAATGTCGATCCCATCATTTGCAGTCCAAACAAACAACTGCTAGGATTTAACCGATCTACACATTTATTGAAATGTGTCGGCTGCAGACCAGACGGTACACCGTGTTACGTCAGCGCACAAGCGTTATTGTGATTAAAAGCGCGTGGTAATGTACTACAAGGCTTTAAAATTTGCGGTTTGTTTGATAAAAATTAAATCGGTCAATCGAATATCGTATGATCCAATTTTGACCATGTACTATATTGACCACATTTACGTCCAGGCTAGTTAGAAATGTCATATAAAAATAATAATCAATAATCGTCGTCTGAGAACCTTCAACGGCTTCAACTTTCAACGCATGGCCGGAATGTTTTAATTCACTACAAATATGAATGAACCTTTGGGCATACGAAAATAAGAAACGCAAAATAATTACTTTTGAAAGTTGTAATCGTACTATCATTCTTAAAACAAGGCCGTTAAAGACACTTATATATACGAACATTGCGGAACATAGGACAGTATCGAAAGGCGTTATGGTATTATCAGCCGGCCAGTACACACAAGATCCATAATTGTACATAAAGTAAATCATTTATTTATTTTTTATAGTTTACTCATGGCCATGCCATTTTCGCCGGTTATTTTTGACGTTTTCCCTGAGGAAAACACGGTTAAATTGCTTGCACAATGAAGGGTTCAAAAGTTCATTTGTTTATTACAATATCTTAGTTGTTGATGGAAAGGACTTGCAACGGTCAAGGTCGTCTAGGACAGCTGTAAACATGTTCTTTTTAGCAAAAAAGTGTAAAAAATACTAGATTAGCAGCCAAACATGGCATAGCAGTGAAACATGGCTAAGCAGTAAAACATACTATTTGAAACACATAAAGTAAGTTTCATCGGCATTGTTTTTTTACTTATGAGGATTAAATAACAGCAAGCAAGTGAGGTTCCAAAACCTGTAACCAGATATCTTTATAAAAATTCCTAGAAAATTTTCCCTTTAAAACAATTTTATCTTCTTCACAGTCTAGAACATTAGATGAAACGATAGATTATAAATCTATATTTTTAACTTATAAATTTTTCGCACTTTACTGCAAATGGGTTATAATTGGAATACATGATGTGCTCAATTGTCTGTTTTATTTGGCTCTAACAGGCGCCCAAAACTATATTTTGATATATAAAGTTGATTTTGTTTTCACGAAGTATTCACAAAAAAAAATCAATGAGGTATTTCTCAGCGTAAATTTTAAAAGAAATCTGCTATATCAAATTTCGGTTTTCAACACATTGTTTTTTGGTAAAAAAACACACAACATTAACAAGTGTATAAGGAAAACTTTTGAATTTCACATACTAATAATCTAATATATATGAAGCAGATACAGTATGAATGATAGACAAGGAAATGTTTGCATACGCCATAGTGACAACAAAACAAAAGCACGAAACAAATTTTAACTTCCCGCGGGAAATCGGTCGTTACTTAAAACGGACAAAATTATATAATTCGGTCGTATATATATCCATATTTTTACCAATACATGATCTATACGAAGTGATCAGGGCAGTAAGTTATAACAGATATATATATATACTATGTTTTACAGTGTAATATACAATACACAAGCATTCAAAACAATGAAAACCAATAAGAAAATAGAAAAAGGCCGTCTGACGGAGCACTGTCAAAAAGTAAATTCTGGACTTGTTTATCGAAGTGTTTTGAAAAACTAAATCACTAATCAAGCTCTGGTCAAAACCCGGAGGTAGGTCACTGTTAGAGGCGTAGACTGCAATTTTATTTCAATAAACATGATAAAGAAATAAAAAAGTTATCTTTGAATTTCGTTCTTATCTGAGGAAAAATACTGCCATGCGACGTAAAAGTAGTATTGGTACACTAGAACATATCAGAAAATTCGCGCAAATGCGAATGATTTAAATAAAGAAGAATGTTCCGTACAAAAAAACGAATTGATATTGAGCTCGTTTTCATTATTAAATAATTCGAGGTACAAGAAAAGGCATGACCAGTTTCATCGTCGTCAGCTTAAGCGTGTAAAAACTTTTGCTCTTTTGCTGATCAATATGAATAAAAAATAACGAGTATATCCCAGTTTGTACTATGCAAACATACTTCAAAAATTCTAAAAGTCTAAAAATCAACTTTTTGTTTGATTTTTTAAATACCATGTGTCTACAAATGGGAGAAACAAGTGGGTTTGAGTTATAACGGCATATTTTTGTGCGAGCTTTCTCGGCTTACGGCCTCGCTAAGCTTGGTCCCTTTTTTCTGTAGATCGCCATGTGCAGTGGGATTATATGTATTGATTACCATATCATCGAGTGCGTATGCAGTGGGAGTCCATGCACAGATTATCCTATCATTGAGTAAATGTGCAGTGGGATTCAATGCATCGATTACCATATTATCGTGTACATGTGCAGTGGGACTCTATGCATTTATTACCATATCATCGAGTGCATGTGTAGCTGGATTCTTTGCACTGATTACCATATAATCGAGTGCATGTGCAGTGGGACTGTACGCACTGATTTTAACGCAATACTGTGCATGTGCAGTGGGACTCTATGCATTGATTACCATATCATCTAGGACAAGGGCAGTTGGAATCATATTAATGTCGTTTTAGTAGAATGGCTTTCAACCGTTAAGTGTGACAGGTTTGCATAACTGTCATAGTGCAGTGGCTCTCTACATTGATAGTCATGTCCCAGTGCAGCGGGATTCCATGCATTAATTATCATGCCTCATTACACATGAATTCGGACTGTATGCATTGATAACGATTTCATCGAGTACATGTGCAGAAGGATTATATGCATTAATTACCATAGGAATGAATGCATGTGCAGTGGGACTTTATGTATTGATTACATATCATCGAGTGCATGTACAGTGGGATTCTATGCACTGATTACCCTATCATCGAGTACATGTGCAGTTGTATGCTATGCACTGATTACCCTATCATCAACTGCATGAACAGTGGGATTATAATAATTTATGTATGCACTGATAACCCTATCATCAAGTGTATATACACTGGGATTCTATACACTGATTACCCTTTCATCAAGTGCATGTACAGTATATTCTATGCACTGATTACCCTATCATCAAGTGCATGTACACTGGGATTCTATGCACTGATTACCCTATCATCAAGAGCATGTACACTGGGATTCTATGCACTGATTACCCTATCATCAAGTGCATGTACAGTGGGATTCTATGCACTGATTACCCTATCATCAAGTGCAGGTACAGTGGGATTCTATGCACTGATTACCCTATCATCAAGAGCATGTACACTGGGATTCTATGCACTGATTACCCTATCATCAAGTGCATGTACAGTGGGATTCTATGCACTGATTACCCTATCATCAAGAGCATGTACAGTGGGATTCTATGCACTGATTACGCTATCATCAAGTGCATGTACAGTATATTTTATGCACTGGTTACCCTATCATCAAGTGCATGTACAGTTGGATTCTATGTACTGATTACCCCATCATCAAGTGCATGTACAGTTAGATTATTTGCACTGGTTACCCTATCATCAAGTGCATGTACAGTGGGATTCTATGCACTGATTACCCTTTCATCAAGTGCATATACAGTTAGATTCTTTGCACTGGTTACCCTATCAGCAAATGCATACGCAGTGGCAACAACCACCTTTTTAATATGACGACATTGCATATTTTGATTAAGAAACTTGGTTACAGATTTATAAAGAATATACCAAATGGCCCAAATGCACAGGTAAACGTCTTGAGTCTGAGATTGATATTCGTGCAATAAACGTTTTTTTGTACGATTCATCGCAATAAAAGCCTTAACTGGATATATGCCACTATATGTGTTCGTTTTCATGCGTGAGCGCACAGATACACACACACGCACGCACACGCACGCGCACGCGCGCACACACACACACACACACACACACACACACACTTAATGCTGCTTGCTTTAAGTATCTTCCACTTTGATTTATCTTTGAACATAGTAAATACAGGTCTACCAGACAGTACAAATGTTTTTTGTTATAAATAAATATCTCTCCAAGTAATAACCAATATACATTTTCTAGAGTTATTGTTCATTTGAACCTTGTCTTTCTCTGATTCAGAAGTAAAAGGTAAGATATGTATGTCTTTTATTAATGTCGGAAAATAGCTCATTGAGCTTATGTTAACACATACCCGACTTTAAATAAAGAGTCTTGCTTATTTCATGCATACCGGTGAAAGAGTGAATAATATTAGTGATTGATTTCACTCTGGCTCGAGTGAAATGATAACCCTTGCTCATTTCTATCTGTACAGACAATTCGGGACTATTTTTTCCAACTTTTATAATATAAGATTTGCTTCCCTTGACTTGGACAATATACATACATACATACATGTATGTACATGTTTTTTGTCGTCTGTAGTGCAGTAATATACACATTGACCGAAATCGTATTGAATTGTCAAAATCAAATTATGCAATAGTTTTAATAAAACAAGCATTTTTGCGATTGATTATAAATATTAAAAAAGAAGAAGCTTACCAATTTATGTGTGAATTTAATATTTCATGGAACATACTGTTACAATTAACCCGCTTGGTAGGTATAGGTTGAATATTTACTCGGCCACATGTGCTAGTAATTGAGTTGATAGATCATTTCATTTTGAATTTTACTAATTTTCACTTTACATTCATCAGTTCAACAATTCATTTTTCTTTTTAAAAATATTCAAAGTCTGCGCTGCATCCCTCTTAAAAGCATCTTCGGGCACACCCTCGACATTTTCTCTGGGATCTTTGTAAACACACGGGAATGTGCCCTTCAATTTTAATATAGAGTTGAAACTGATTCGCTGTCTCAACAACAAAACATCCTCCGCCTGCACCGAGCCTGAATTCACCCTGAGAAAATACCGTAAGATCCAGAGTGTGAGAGAGACATTGAATAGATAGATATACACTACGAAAAACACTAAACACAGACTTCCGTTGCTTTAACGAATTCACACTTTTATAAGTCCATCTTTGTTAATTTAAATCTGTTGAAATTGTTTTTGAATGTACAAAAATGTCACATGCTCAAGTTTCAGTGAATTGTATTTCTACTCGAAACATTTTTTTTATTTCCGAAATGCTTTTGCTTAAATACTTGTTTTATGCCTTAAAAATGTTAAGAATGATAGGTTTCATTGATAGAAGTAGAGTTCTATCTAAAAATAATTTCAATTCCATCAACCATACATCCATACATGAAGTGTGGAACTTTTGTTTAGTGGACGGACTGCTCGCTTGAAAAGGAGCTAACTTTGACATAGCGGTTTTGCCGCAGTTACTTACCTTCGCAAAAAGGCCACAGAAATTTACTCTAGCGGGGAAATATACTGAAAAACACGATATATGCATGAAATAAAAAAAAATTGTTGAATTTAGTGTAAGATTGTATTTTATTTCACGAGTGTTCACTGAAAAAATATTTTCACGAGAGGCGTAGCCACGAGTGGAAATATTATTTTTCTGTGATCACGATTAAACAAATATTCTCTATATCTTGTATCTTGTATCCTTCTTTGGTTCGTATCGGATGCATGCATCTTAAAATCTCTGAATCATTATTAAGATGATTTTATAATAGTGGAACCCCGGGATGCAGATATTTGTAGTGCGGCGGTCGATGGATTCACATATACTTGTAATCGCCTGGGAGTTCTTACTTGTTTAACATTTCTTGGCCTCCAGATCAACCCGGTAACTATGTCAATTCGAGTACCAGCTTTAAAAATCTAAGACTTACAAAGGTCAATAAGTTACGTCATAAATCGCGGCAAAATCAGATTGCGGGAATTACAATCACTGGCAGGTAAATTGAGCTTTGCATGTCAGGGTATAAGGGGCGGACGCGCATTAAGCAGACTATTGTACAATGCAATACTAGGTATCGACAAACCTTCTACGTCCGTATAACACAGTTTTTAAAGGAAAGTTTGATGATGTGGTTAATGTTTTTAAACATAATTAATGGCATTGTTCACATTCCTTAGACTGTGTTGATATCCAATGATATCTTAGAATGGTGGACCGACAGCTACGCGGCCGACGGTTTAGGCGCGGCATGCTACATGCAGAGACGTTGGGCTTTCTTTCAATGGCCAGCACACTGGGCCAAATTGGGATTTTTAAAGGATAAAACATTTTAAGAGCTAGTTTCAGTTTTGATAGCCGTATACATTTCGGCCGCTCGTTTCTCCGCTAAAAAGTTGATATTGTGGTCTGACAATATGGGCCTAGTTGAAATACTTAAAAGTCATCAATATCAAAGCGCGTGATGCACCTACTCCGCCTCTTAATTCTAAGCATCATGTCCTATGACATTGTTTTAAGAGCGCGTTACATACCAACCAAAGAAAATTCAATATGTTGTCTGTTCCACGCAATAAGTGGCAAAAGTTCCACCAGTTGGCCCCAGAGGCGAACCCATTTCCGGAGGTTTTACCGGCGTAATTTCTCACCCTCATTTACTATCGAACTCGGCTTTAGCCCCAAAACCATGTCATCGTATGCCAAGGGTATTGCCAAGTTTTCCGAGTTTCGTAAGACTCACAAACTAGGCGAATCATGGACCTATTCCGTCTATAACATATTACTTTTCAACTCATTTATGTCACTTCAGTTATGCGCTCCGGCCACTGCACGACTATATGTTACAGCACTTGTTTATAGTGTAAAATGATGGGCACCAGATCCATCAACTCAGTTTATAGTGATAAAACTCCTCAAAGGCTACGAGCGGGAAAAGACACCTGCCAACACACAACCTGTTTTAAGAATTGCATTTTCGAAGTTACCCGTAATTTGCACCAATACGAATCATCTCTGTTTTCTACAGCCTTTATCATTGCACTTGTTGGCTTCTTCTGGGTAGGGGAGTCCACCTTGTCCGGCAATGCGATCGTCAACATTATTTCTATAAATGACATCACGTTTGGAAAAGGTCTGCTTAACATAACATTACGTCATTCAAAAACAAACCAGCTTAGTGCTACGGAAACAATAAGCATAAAAGGTTCTCACGACACGGTTTGTCCAGTTAGCTCCCTCGTGCAGTATCTGCACGTGCGCCCAAAAGTTGCGGGACCCCTATTCTGTAATTTCGACTGATCTCCTGCCACTAGGTATCAGTTCACATCTGTGCTTAAAATGTATTGGGAGTTGCAGGTCTAGACTGTACGCGGTTCAGTTCTCATAGCTTTAGGATTGTTGCGGCCACCACAGTCGTTCTTAAGGACATTTCTGCTGGGCAGATACAGAGGGCCAATCGAATGCGCTCAAGGGCCGTCCGCAAATACATTCGCCCCAATCTGGTTATCGTCCCCAATCTGTTATAAATTTATTACAAGGAACTTTCAGGATATGGCCGTTGTTGACCAAGGATAGTCCCATTTTAACATAGTCAGCATGAACGATTAATGTTTAAGTTTTTGTTTATTGCAAATCGTCACTTTATCAGATATAGCATTATTCTAATGGGCTTCCCTATAACTCTTCATTCCAGTCTGGTGTTTCGGTTCATCGATCAATAAAAAAATATACCAAAGGCAAGTTTTCGGGCCTCAAAAACGTTGAAATCGTCTGGCAGGGATACGGAAGATGTCCCTTGGACAAGTGTAACGGTCCGCTGTAGGCGGAAGTGCGTTCATAGTAAACCGTTCCGTTATAGTATGTTTATTTGGTCGGTAATTATGCAAATTAGCAAAGCCCGGGTTCGGTGTGGATAGAGAATTTAGTGTTTATAAATACAAGTGGACCTCTTCAGGGTCGAGAATACTTTTCTCTGAAGGGATCTGTTGGCCTTGTTGGTGTGGCACGTTACAATATGGTGGCAGCGGTGGGATGTTGACAACTGCCTAAACGGAGTTGCCTTACCCTTGAGTTTCCCGGACCAAGACTCGGGACGAGTCTTCTCGGAGGGGAAAGTAATGTGATGGTTCACTGTAGCCGACGTGCGTTCAAAATTTAACATTTCTTTATAGACGAAAGACGAGTATGATAAACTGTTGGAATTTTAGAAACAGCAGCTGCCCATAACTTTGTTTGTTTGGTCTCAAATGCTACCGCGTAAAGTTTGGCGGTGTTCGTCCGACGTGAAAGCCATGGAGTCCGTCCGCAAAAAAGGTGAAAAGCTATGCTGCAAAATCGTCATTGATATCTGGTGGCCATTATTTAAAATACACAGAACTTACGGTTTGTAGCCTCTTGGACGGTGTCCATCTGACCAATCTAGGCTGAGACTTGCTTTTAATTGACATTTCAGAAGCCTTAAACGAAGTCATACGTCCTGGCTGGCCTGTTTGCTTTTAAACGTGTGAAGAACGTTGGCACATTCATCTATGGCTACACTCAACTTAAGCTGGTTTTATTTTTTTACGGTGGACGGCCTCTCTTGGCATATCGACCGCCCAAAAGGTATTTTGAAGGGCGTTCCGGATCCCATTACGGTCTTAGTTTATTTTTTTCGGCGGTGGATCCCTACGGGCTCTATATGGCGGTTTCGATGTGCCATTTTATATAATTAGGAAACCGGCTTACGCAGTCCGGTACCGCTGATTACCAGGGTCCGCTGCGGACGAAGATTCTGAGTTTAAATATGTTTGTGACTTTGTGATCGGCTGTACACTTTGTGAACATTCGTGACTTTGTGAATATTCGAGACTTTGTGAACATTCGTGATAGGGATGGCATGTATGGTCAAGTTACGACCCCGTGCATTCTTCTACCAAAACTTAAGTTTAATAATATTCATATATAGACATTAGCATTTTGTAGAAAAGTATTATGTGTAGCCTTTAGAATATTGTGATGTGTAAGTAAATTAAATAAATACATACGGTGGTGTAACGTGAACAGTCTTGATTCTCTTAGTGTTTATAGTTTAGCGTCTAGAAACATAAATTCAAGCCGTTGGTTAAACTATATATGCTTTTTAATGTTTCTTCAGGAAAATTATATACAGTTGTTAGACAGTGCCACCCTGTAATGAGGTTTACGGTTGAAAACCTACATGTTGTAAGGAATGAACACATGTATAAAAAAGATCATTTATTCAAACTGTATTATTGGCAGAGTTGACATAGTTTTGTTAAAGTGTATTTGAAAAAAAATGTTATAAATTGAAATGTTATTAAAGCAAAAAAGAGTTCAATGATAAAAATACACAGGATCATCACTCAAATTTTCCCCCCACCTGACACATAAGTTGCATCTGAAGGATGTGAGTCTCCTGGTCTGAAAATAGACATACATCATCCTTATTATTTATACAGTAAAGTTCGTTGAAGAAACATGTACTACAAATACCAATATTATGTGCTGAAGTTTATCAAATTATGGAAGTGGCTAGAGTTCTCGGTCTCAATGTGGCTAAATAAGCCGGTACCAAAATCATTAGTATTTAAAATGCAATATTCAGTCTAGATGATTAATACAAGGGAAAAAAGTAATACAATAACAAATGATGAATAATTTCAACATTTTTAAGTAATAACATTTTACTTTACATGATTTTATCGCCTTTCTTTTATCAATCCCGGTCCCGGCATTGACAAGATCGGGATCTTATGATGCAGACTTATTTGCGTGTATAACCATTGACAAACCAAAAATAATTAATTTCATGAAACGTGGAGTATATATATATTATACTGCTGGGTAAATATATTTGAATGTTCACTTCTGATAACATATTTTTCCTTAAAGAAAACATTCAAAAGTCAAACGTGATATCCGACAATAAACAAATAGCGGCTTCAATGATCGATAGAATTTCTGATTTGTAGGTTGTTTTAATTCATATAACAACTCCTTTTACACTAACGTATACATACCTTCGGGAAGTTCATAGGATTATCTCCTGTCTGCAGTTGCAGACGTTACGACTGTCACACCAGCCCCCTTGTCTGTTCAGGGCGTAACAATGGATCTCACAAGCCCAGTCTCCCATAAATGTGCACGTGAACCTCTTCACTCCTGTATAAAATATTTGGCAGTAAGATTATACTCGTGGCAAATGTAACCATCTTGTTAACGAGAGTCAGCCAATATATCGTACGATTACAATTTCGGTTTTATATCACACTAAATTTAACTAAAATTTGTGCATTCTATTCAAAATCATCTTTGCCTTAACTTAATATCAAAGATATTGCTTTTGAAATTGATATTATAACTACTCATAAATCTTATATGAAAAACAATGATCATACCGTTATTACATGGTCCCTTTAAAATGATGTTAATTGTAAAATATTGGTGTATTAAGGTAATTTAAAAGTTATATGACCGTTTTGTATATACATGTACATGTGGTTATATGGAGGTCGTAATGTAGCAAGTTCTATTCACGTTTCTTGTCTAATCAGTGAAGGATCTTTGATTGGCTGTGGGGCGGGACGTACCTTGGAACATTTCAAACATAAAAAAACATAAAAAACACTTGTTGATGATATTGCAGTTAGTAAACAAGTTGTTATTGTCATGAAGTGTTCGAAATGTCACAAAGACCCAGATCAAGTGTTGTCATATTACAGTTGAATATGTTTTATCTAGATATAATACTAAATTAAACCATTAATTGCGGCCCTTGCAGTGGTGCCAGAGCCACATGGACATCTGTCAACCTGAAACAAGAGTCATGCGTTGTAGGTACTCGTTTACGTTTTTTTTTATTGGCAAAATTTGTTCAGAATAATTATTTTACAAACATACCAATAAAAAATCCAAACAACCCATGGCAGATACTCATTTAAACAGAAATAAGTATTTGTTTAAGTTTTACCACCGCTTTTCGGCATACAAATAGCAGTTTGTTAATATCGCATGGTTAATATACAGAACAGAAAAATTATTTTGACTTAAGCATAAACACCTCATCGTCACATTACTAAAATAAAAAACAGAAATATAAAATACACACACACATACACAATCAAATTATATATAGTTTCACGTATAATGCGTTTTAAATGATTTTTTTAGAAAATACTCAAAATTGGAAAGAACAGAGGAAAAAAGGAATACATCAACCAAGTTACACACATATATTAACACTCTAGCTCTTATTTGAACTTGTGATTATGTTTTAGCATTGTTACAAACATTTTATTCACATTTCACACGCCATCAATATTTTCGATGTTTGACCCTTTTAAAGCCAATTTTAGTTCGCTCGTGAACTATATATAGAACTGATGAATCGTAATAAGACATTTGGAATACAATTCAGTGCATTCGTTTCATATAATTATGTAGAATACACATGATGTTAGCTTATCTTTTTTAAGTAAAAACAGTATGGTTTTGAAACCATTATTCGACTTTTTTGCGGTTTTGATAGAGGTTGGCGTGAAGTTGTCCGTCACGTTGATTGTATAAGAAACTATGGTCCCTAAGGCTTTTGATAGTTTTCGGATTGATTTTGACTTCTTTTCTTATTGACTTCTTATTTAGCGTCGATGCTATTGTCTATCTCAGATTATTATACGACCTCTTATTGGGCATCACAATTATTAATATAATGTAAAGTAGCTCGACTACCGTAAATTGGTCGTTTAGGTGATACAACATGGCGGCGACCATGCAAAAAAATTTATTGGAGGCTCTGGATGCGATTCGAACACATGAAATTGAAACGACAACTCGTTTTGTGTCATGGTCTTCGCCTAAAGGATTTGGAAATCTTGGTAATGGTTTTAATATTGCTCTTACTTCGAGTTTATAGACGAGAGTCAACAAAGGAGAAACACATTTTTTGTGTCTATCTTGAAAACAAATTATGAAAATTTTGTACAGTAGTTGAAGCATAAAATATTGGTCTTATTTGTCATATTATCTATCATGATCAACGCAGTATAGATTTGTTCCTCTTGTCTATCGTAAAATATTATTCTTGAAATGTTGAACTTTAGCTGTTTATCCAGATTTTTTTCTTATTATCTATCGTAAAATATGTTTTTTTTAAATTTATGATAGACAATAAGAATTATTTATATTTTTCTTATTTGTCCTATAATTACATGAAAACACAAGTAGTAAGTTTCTTACAGTCTATCATGATTTTTGCGTTACTGTAACTATGTATATTTTTTTTTCGTATTGTCTATCATAAAATATCCCGGAACAACCTATTTTCGACCACAACCTATTTTCGACCGCCTCCTGAAAATGGGGAAAACACTTCTATTTTGCGTCACTTCCGGTAAAAATAAGCTCCAATTGTTAACCATAACAGTAAAACTGTCAGAAAACTTCATTTGAAAAAGAATGGGAATGGTAGTGTTAAATAAACTTAAGTTATACTTGAAACAACACCAATTTGTCATTTTTAATTAATGCCAAATTAGACCTTCCGTATAAAATGATTTCACATGTAAAATACTTTTTTAAAATCGTGTTGTTTTTGTTTGTTTTTATCTTACATATCTACCAAAGCCTAAAACCTATGCCCTATTGTTTTCTAAGTATAGTGCACAACATTAAAAGCGCATCAAAATATGTTGCTTATTCTAAAATTAATGAAATTATGCATAAATGCATAAAACACTATTTTTTGAACTTGAATATGAAAATCTGCGAATTAATTTTTGGTCAGCAGTCTTATATAACTGGTTTCCATACATTTTCGCAAAAACTGGCTGGTTCCAAGACAAAAAATAAAAAAGGTTGTCAACTCGTTCAATCTGTGGGAGTCCAGCTTTAACACGAAACGAACGTTATCAGGTTATTCTTCGGCAGTAATTGGCCACCATAGAAATGTTTTCCATATATTCATCTAGAAGCGTTGAAGTTTAATCTTGGTTCACTAGGGTTGTACGAGAAAAGGCTTGAATAAAAACAAAACACTTCTTATATGAACTAACAAAAGTAATAATGTCCTTAATACAGGGCACCAATTGGAATAAACAACAGTACGACTGTACCACTTAAAGGCCGGCATTTTGTGCACTCTGTCCACTTTTGATTGTTTATCTCAGTTTATCAAGGTCTGTCTGCCTCATGACTTAAATTGCGTTTGAATCTAGTAACTCACATGACAACTTTAACATATAAGCTCATAGACCTACAAGCAAGGGAGAAACGTTGTAATGTGATTATTTATGGGCTAGACGATGATCAGAGGAAAGAAATTTACGATCTAGTCAGTGATTTTCTCTATGACATGAACTTAGACCCTGACGAGTTTTATATAGAACATGCAGAAAGGTTGGGTTCCACACAGCGCCCCGGTCAGCGTAGAGCTCGTCCGCTTATAGTGACGTTCCGTTCACAAACGGAAGTCGACGCGGTCATGCGCAATGCAAGATATTTGGCTGGGTCGAGATGCGCCGTGGATAGGGACTATCCAATAGAGATACGAAACGCAAGGAAAAGATTATGGCCAAAGTTTAAGGAATGCAAATCAAATCGTGCCAACAGAGTGCAACTAAAATATCCCGCCGAACTCGTTGTAAATAACCGAACGATTATAAATGAATTCCCGAACTGGCATACTTTACTAGCAAAACCCATACCCCAACGTTCTACGCCATATGTAACTAGTGAAACCGCGCCGACACGAGATCCGTCGGCGTTTCAAGCGGTGAGTGGCGTTTTGGGTTCGACATCCAGTGGTAAAGTTGTGTCAGGTGAGGACGTGCCCCTTAGCACGACGGGATCTGCCGAGCCAGCGCTTACACAGCAACAGACCAGTAGCAGGCCTTTTCCGGAACATGTGCCACTTACGCAGACGGCTGGTGACATCAGTAATCTGACATATTCGCAGACATTATCGCAGTCATTGATTTCAGGTACTCCGATTAACAGTGCTATTGTTGATAAACAAAGTGCACGTGGTCGACCCCGATCACGTGGCCAGTCATCAACTAATCGGAGCAGACCGAGATCAGCCAGCGCTAAGCCAGCGATTACCACGTCACGAAAGAAGACACAGCTGACCAATCAGAGCGTGGTTTCAAATAGTGAACCGCCTACTGGGGTTAATACCTAGGACGGTTGTAGTACTACCGGTGTATACATAAACAATGTAAATAGTACAGTTAAATTTGCTTTATTGAACATTCAGGGATTAAAACTTAAGCGTATAAACAAACTTGAAAGTAATGATTTACGATTGATATTTGATAAGAATGATATTATATGTTTAACTGAGACTTGGGGAAGTGATGATTTAGATTTTACAGTTAGTGGATTTCAACATGTAGTCTTAAATAGAAAAGAGAAACTTAAAGGCAGTACTCGAAATTCAGGTGGAATAATTTTATATATTAGAGATAAGCTAGCAAGTACAGATATGTGTGTTATGCAACAAAATGATTCTCATTTTTGGGTTAAATTAGATGGAAAACATTTTAATCTTATGACTGACTTGCTGATTTGTGTATGTTATATCATACCGGCTAACTCCAGCAGAAGTGCACTTGTAGAAAATAGTACTTTTGACAATATTTTAGACAATATCGCCCATTTTCAGAGCGCAGGGGGAGATAATAAATATACGTTTATGATTCTAGGCGATTTTAATTAACGCATAGGAAATTTACATGATTTTGTCGAGGATGATAATGTTGAATTATCAAATCTAAATATTTTACCTGATGATTACATTGCAGATCGATTTTTAGCCAGAAATAATAAAGATTTAAATGTTAATTCGAATGGACGACTGTTGATTGATTTTTTAAAACAGTCCGGGATGAGAATAGCTAACGGACGTGTATGCGGTGATTGTGGTGATTTTACTTATGTTGGCAGTAATGGGTCAAGTGTGGTAGATTACTGTATTGTGAGCGAACATTTATTAAATGTTTTTCAGTGTTTTGTCAATCATGGATTTATCGGATCACTGTCTAATAGAATTTTCATTGTCGAATAATGTTAAGCGAAACGATTATAATATAGATTGCGAACAAAATGAAAGTTATGCGCCTGGGTTAAATATGAATGCATATTATAAGTGGAACACAGAACATAAAGATGTCTATATGAAAAGTATTAATGATATTGATTTTATAAACCATGTACAACAACTAAATAGTGATATAAGTAATATTGCTTCAAATAGTGACATAGACTTATGTATAGAGACATTGTTATATCATATTGATAGTGTTTGTAAACCATTATTTGAGAAACATTCTAAAACATTTTCTGACTGTCATGATTTGCATAGAAATGCAAAAGGTGGTGACGCCTTATTTTCAGATATATGTATTGAAAGTAGAAAATACTTTTATAACAAATTAAATATGTATAGGCGTGAGAAAACTGCAGAGAATAGAATAAGTATGATACAAGCAAGAAGTGTGTATAAGAAAAATGTAAGATCTTTTAATTACAATAGAAGTAGAATAAAAACCCAAGATTTGTTAAAGGCACGTTTTAAAAATGCTAAGTTGTATTGGAATATGTTAAAAGAGACTGTCACACATAAATCACCAAAGAATATCTCATTAGAAACATTTACTGAATACTTTAAAGCTATAAATAATCCTGGGAGTAGATTTTTTCAGGCTGATGAAGATGTATTATTTTTTAATAATCAACTATTAGGGAGTGAAATGAAAACCATGTTTGCAGAATTAGACATGCCATTTACTATTGTTGATATAGATAAAGGCATATCAGAATTGAATCTGGGGAAAAGTGGAGGCCCTGATAGAATTATTAATGAATTCTTGTATTATGGTAAAAATATATTTACTTTAGTATTAACAAACCTTTTTAATAAAATATTAGAAGTAGGCTATTTTCCTAAATCATGGGGAGAAGGCTATATAGTGCCTATACACAAGAAAGGAAGTGTTAGTGAAGTAAGCAATTTTAGAGGAGTAACTTTATTAAGTGTTATAGGAAAACTGTTCACCAAAATTATTAATACTCGCTTAACAAGATGGGCTGAGAATTATTATGTGTACGTCGAAGCTCAAGCGGGTTTTAGAGCAAAGATGGGCACTGTTGACAATGTTTTTGTTCTAAACGCATTAATAAATCATTGTTTAAATAATAATGACAAGCTATATTGTTTATTTGTGGATTATTCCAAGGCATTCGATTATATTGTTAGGCCAAATATTTGGCAAAAGATATATAGACTAGGTATAAGAGGTAAATTATTTAATATTATAAAGTCAATGTATAATACTGTTTGCTCACGTGTTAAGTTACTGGGTAAAACAGGTGATGCCTTTGAATGTTTACTCGGTGTCAGGCAAGGTGAAAGTTTGAGTCCATTTTTATTTGCAATGTATCTAAACGATTTAGAGGAAGAGCTTATGACAAAAGGTGCAAATGGCATTGATGTAAATACACTAAAAATATTCCTGTTGATGTACGCAGACGATATTGTTATTTTTGCAACTACACCAGCAGATATGCAATCAAATTTAGATATTCTGGAGCAATACTGTAAACGCTGGAAATTAATTGTTAATATAGATAAAACAAAGATAGTTGTGTTTAGAAAAGGCGGTAGACTGCCTAATGATTTGAACTTCCGTTATGAGGGTGGGAATATTGAGATTGTTAACAAATATTGTTATCTGGGTATTGTTTTCACGCCTGGTGGTTCGTTTCAAAATACATGCAAGACATTAGCTGGCCAAGCGCTAAAAGCTATTTTCAAGTTGAAGAGATACTTATTTCATTTCACTAATATTTCCGTAGAACATATCTTAGATCTTTTTGATAAGCTGGTTAAGCCTATCTTATTTTATGGATGTGAGGTTTGGGGATTTACAGATGCATTGTGTGTAGAACGCATACATACTTTATTTTGCAAATCAATACTGAAAGTTAAGACATCAACGCAAAACGATTTTGTATATAACGAGCTGGGACGCTTAGACTTTGTTCATCTACGTTATGTATCTATTCTTAAATACTGGTTTAAAGTGATAGAGTGCTCGGATAGAAAATTTATTAACAATGTGTATAAAATGATGTTAAGAGACATTGATATTAGACCAAGAAAAAAGAACTGGGCCGCTAGTGTTAGAGACATGCTGTGTAATTTTGGGTTCAATGAGGTATGGTTAACACAAGGTGTTGGTGATATAAATGTATTTATCAGCTTGTTTAAGCAAAGAGTCAAAGATAACTTTATTCAAAATCTTAATAGTCGGATAAATGATTCATCTAGAGCAACGTTTTATATATCTCTCGGTAATTTTGAATACCAAGCATACTTGAATATTGTTAATGTAGAAAAATATAGAATTGCTATGTCACGGTTAAGACTTAGTTCTCATCGTTTACTTATAGAAACTGGACGATGGTCAAATGTACCAAGAGAAAATAGGATCTGTAATTTATGCCAAGTACTTGAAGATGAATACCATTTTTTGATGGAATGTAATCTTTATAATACTATTAGAGATAAATATATAAAACGATATTATAGACTTAGGCCTAGTATGTATAAGACTGTACAACTTTTGCAGTCCGAAAACGTTAATACTGTAAGAAACTTATCAGCATACATATATCATGCTTTTGAATTAAGAAAATTAAGAATGAGTGTAAACACGACTTAGTGTACGGTTACATTGTATTTGAATAACGGTACTCTTTATGCTAGACGTAGAATGTATATATGAAATACAACAGATTAATAAATTATTCGAAATTTGTTGACACACATTAACCGGTATCGATGACAACCATACATATTTGTACGTACAAGCCTGATTTTTGTATTCCATAGCCTATCTTTCTGTTAAAAACTTAGTCCAAACTAGCAAAACATTATTGAAGTTATTTGTAGATAATGAGTACAGTAGTAACGAGAATTGCTTATCAAAATTCATGGTATCATTGTAGTGTTGTGCATACGTCATACGGTTGATAGATATGTATTTAAGTTATAACTCATAACCGATAAAGACAATTATATTAAATTATATGAATATAGTTGTTAAATCTGTGAATATATGAATAGAGTCAATCAATCTGTTCCGCCATACATGTATATATAAGTCATTGTATTACATTGATTTGATCACGGGTCATGTTGGCCTATTTCAAATATGTATTGTGTGATATATTTCTTTGAATAAACTTTCTTCTTCTTTCTTCTTCATGAAATAAAAGTGGCTGCTTCGTTGATCATAGCGTGGGTGCCTTAGACAATAAGATATGTCATGACAGACAATAAGAAATATATTTCATGATAGACGATAAGATTATTTTTTCTTATGTATCATTTACATTAAAAAATATTGTCTATCATAAAACATGGTTTTCTTAATTGTCTTTCCTAAACATATATATTTTATTTATTTTCTTATATAAAATGAATCTTTCATACGAGGATTTATCTTATCAATAAAAAAATAGAAATAAAAATTACTGTTCATTTAACTTTATTTAACCATTGATTATCTGCCATCACATGGCTTCAAGATAAGTTTAATAAATTTTATTATAATAATCAGGTAATAAGTGATACTCAGGTTATGAAAGTTTATCTTAAAAGCAGGGAAGGATTCAGGATTAGACGTTAGAGAGGGCATACCTAAGGGACATACTCCGCTCCCCAAGAGAGGGCATACCTAAGGGGTGGACTCCGCTCCCTAAGAGAGGACATACCTAAGGGGCGTACCCCTCCCCCCAAGGGTCGGCTAGACGTAAGCAATTTGTGAAGAAATCAGAAAGACATACAAGTGAATATAACACATCGGTGGCCTTCAAGTAGTGGTGATATTGACTTCATGGCATATCTTGCACATATTCAAGGATTGAGTTCTGCTACAAGACTGGAGAAAATAACTTTTTTTCTCAGTTTTATGGCATGTATACTTTTCTTGTTTTTAACAAATATCACACGGATGATGGATACATTTTCACCAGTATATGAAATTGTTGGATGACGAGGAAACTGTTGTTTATTTACGGATGAAGAAACATCAAGAGGACATAATTAAAGGAAGTTGCGCTGTTTGAATTTGTTGTTTTTATGAGTTCACGTCGCCTGCACATTATGGCATTTGAAAGGTGTTGTTTATTAATTTCCACTCCTTTGAAATAAAATGCGACTTTAGTGATGGGGCATGTGCCGGGTGTGCCATTTTCCCTCCCACGGAACCGTTTGTGTTAACTGTTGGCCATTGCAATTGCTCATTGATCTGTGATAGACTGCAGACTGTGAGCAAAAAATATTGATTGGCTATTGAAGCCAATTCTATTTCTTTCTCACTTACAATTGTTTGATCAATGTACTTTTCTTTATATTATCAAAGAACATATTTGATGCAAAAAATAAAATATATCAATTGATTTTGTTAATATGTACCTTCAAATGTCTATAAAAGAAATGGTATATGAAAGGATTATTTTTGCATGACATACATAAATATCAATTAAAATACTTCTTTGATAGACACTAATAACTTCGTAAAGGTACATATTATAGAGATGCGGACAACAGTTTCATAATCATGATACTTTTAAGCCTATAATTTGTTTGCTCAATAGCCTATTCAAGCTAAATAATCTGTGATAGACAACAGTTTCAACGTATTTATAAACGTTGCATTAAAATAATTCATGATAGACTCATAAAAAAGTATAGAATATACTATAATATAGTAATATTGCCATTCCTTTTATAACATAAAAGTAAAAAAAAATATCACGACAAAGATGAACGACATTAATAATTCTGATGGCCTCGAAGCAGGTCCGATCATAATTAAGGATAGACAACTGGGCCGACCCTTATTTAGTGTCATTCATTACATAAGGAAGTTTAAATAAGTATAATATTAAAGAGTTATCTAGAAGCTTAAAGGGGGATTTATTCTCATCATTGAATGAGATATAGAGTCAAAGCCAAACTTTAGGTGGGTCGACCGCATCAGCATTTTTAAAAGGAACGATATTCCATATACGCGCAAAAAGTAGAAATATCATGCAGGCGCGTAGCTGCTTATACGCGAGTACACGGCTGAATCCACATGATTCTGACAAAATCAGCCAAAGTTGCTGTATGCGTACTTGACTACATGAACAATAAACTGTCAATTTTCCAGTACTAAAGAAAGCACCCCAGAACACCCAGAATGTTCCAGATTGCACCATGGTTTTCAAAATTTTCCGAGAGAACCCCTTAGCACAATTATAAATCCACGTAAATAGAGGGCTAGCGACACCCATGTCATTTTAGAATTTTATTTCAATATTCTCTTTTTACAAATTTACATAATATAAACGGTTTTTAAAGTTGCACTCTCACAGATTAACCGTTTTTCCAACATTTTTATTTTTTATCTTGGACTCAGCATTTTTTTGCGTAAACATCTGCTAACCAGTGATGAAGGACTGCTGACAAAATATCAGACCGCAGATTTTCATATTTCAATTCCAAATTTAATGTTTTATGGCTTAAACCGTTACTAACGGTTGAAGAAAAATGCATAAAACATCAATTTTGGGACAGAAATATAAAAAGCTGCGATCTGATCTTTTGTCAGCAGTCTTTTGTCACTGGTTTGCAGATATTTAAGCAAACATTTGCTCGTTCCGAGACAAAAAAAAAGTTGTCAAAACGTTCAATATGTGAGAGTGCAGCTTTAAAGGCATTCATAATATAGTGTTTTTTTCTAGTATGTTTCATTTTTATGAAGAAAATTATTAGAATGGAACGAATATAAAATAAGTGTTTTTTCGTATGTCTTGCTTCATGACAATGTTTCTTTCTGATTTTTTTGAGATCACAAATATTGATTTTGCATCTGATTTATATATATTTTTAAGCCAAACGCTGTCCGCTAATGCGTCCGCGTCCGCTTTATTCGCCAACCGAGTGATTGAAGCGGACACAGATCGTATGCGCATGCAGATACATGGAATAGAGCCAACAGTACTTAAAGTTGTTCGGGTTTAACATTAGCGGACAAAGTCCTCAGTGTATATCAGCATACACTGTGCCTGACATTGATATGGGAGGTTAAGGAAACTAGCTTGTGAGAAATCCTTCAAACTAGTTAGTTTATATAATGCCAGCCAAATGATCTCTCTCTCTCCTCTCTTCTCTCTCTCTCTCTCTCTCTCTCTCTCTCTCTCTCTCTCTCTGGAGACTGAGCCTAATATATTAAAAATTATTACATTCATAGAGTATGATTCCATTGAAACTAATTTGTTTTATGAATCTTAGCTGTCCCATTTTAGTTATGTATGTGATATAATCTCAAGCTTTTATTTGAATATTGAATATTTAACTGAAGTTAGTTATTTATCGTGTAGAATTTGACATATCTTATTGTCTAAGGCACCCACGCTATGATCAACGAAACAGCCATTTTTATTTCATGTGAGTTACTAGATTCAAACGCAATTTAAGTCATGAGGCAGACAGACCTTGATAAACTGAGATAAACAATCAAAAGTGGACAGAGTGCACAAAATGCCGGCCGTTAAGTGGTACAGTCGTACTGTTGTTTATTCCAATTGGTGCCCTGTATTAAGCACAGTATTACTTTTGTTAGTTCATATTAGAAGTGTTTTGTTTTTATTCAAGCCTTTTCTCGTACAACCCTAGTGAACCAAGATTAAACTTCAACGCTTCTAGATGAATATATGGAAAACATTTCTATGGTGGCCAATTACTGCCGAAGAATAACCTGATAACGTTCGTTTCGTGTTAAAGCTGGACTCCCACAGATTGAACGAGTTGACAACCTTTTTTATTTTTTTGTCTTGGAACCAGCCAGTTTTTGCGAAAATGTATGGAAACCAGTTATATAAGACTGCTGACCAAAAATTAATTCGCAGATTTTCATATTCAAGTTTAAAAAATAGTGTTTTATGCATTTTTCTTAAACCGTAGTTTAAGCTATTAAACATTAATTTTCGAACGGAAATATGAATATCTGTGATCTGATCTTTTGTCAGCAATATGTTATCATTGGTTTGCAGATATTTACGCTAAAATTTGCTTTTTCCAAGACAAACAATAAAAAAATTGTAAATACGGTATAACTGTGAGAGTGCAGCTTTAACCACATAATTTTTGCGGTAATTAGCTAGCCTTCTAGTTAATATTCGCGAAAGGTTTTTGGTAGGATAAATATCATAAGACCAGAAACAGGTTTAAAATTGACCAGAGATGCCACCTGTTACCTTTCTTATGCTGGTTATTACCAACAGGTTATCTAGCTATTGGTATCGAATTCAAATTAAAAGTAGCGTAGTAACTGGTTATCTAGATGAGACACGTTTTACCAGTTCATTATAAATGAGTTTCTAGTTTCTAGCACTAACTGGTTATCTAGTTATGAATTTCAAATTCCAATAAGTAAGAAACAAAAAAACTGATTAACTGAATAAAAATAAAATGATGCCAGTTACCAAAAAATGCTTTCCAAATTCAGACACTTTAGATAACTGGTAACACGTACTAAGTATATGTTATCTGCGTAAGACAATGACCTTTATACCACCTCAATTACTTTGTTAGCGCATTATAACATCAGAAGGGAAATGATATAAAATTGAAATATCCTTTACTTACAAATTTGCTGTTTGTAAAATGAGTGAATTTGCTTTATATCGTAAGTCATTATAATCGCATTTAAATATACTAATATAAGCCTTTAATTACCATATTTTTTGGATGGGATTGGGAATATGATCATTCTGGCCCAAAAATGACATTTTGAGATATTATAACCTTTATGATGCCAAGTATTTCTAGAACAAAAATCCAAAGTTTCAAGTCAAAATTCACAAAACCTAAAAAAATATAGTACTTTTCGTAACACGGGTGTAGAAATTGAAATAAACAAAATGTATGGTCTAATGTGTTTACTTAGAATGAAATATCCATGTCTGATAAATATCATGTCAAGGACTATTTACATGTAACATGTAAGTTTTAGCATAGAAACAATAAGCACTCATAGTTTGATTACAAAAGTTAATGAAAAGTTCATAAGTGCATTTGGTTGCTATGGTAACTATTGATAATGCCATTTTCACTCATTTTCTAAATGTTTCTCAAAAAATAATGTTTTTTATAAAGTTGTGTTTTAAGTTATTGACATTTTTATGATATCAAGCAATTGTAGAAATAAAATCTGAACTGAGTCAAATATTAAAAAAACAAAACAATGGATATGGAACATTTTGTAACAGAGGGCTTTAACACAATTTGAACGAAATGTTCCCTAAATCTGTTCTTATTTTGAATAAATTATACAAGTCAAAATATTAAAATATAAAACTATCTTTACTAGTATCACATAAACTACAAAAGGAAAATAACAAGTATACATCGCTAATGTCCATAATGAAAAAGAAACTTACAACAAAGGTCAAAGCAAAATTCAGTTGCTATGTTAACTTATGAAAATGCTATCACCAATCATTTTTGAAAGTCTGCATAAAAAAGAATGATCTTAGTAAAAATATTAAGATATAAAAGTTATTGACATCTTAATGATATTAAGTATTTACAGAAATTAAATCTGAAGTTTCACGTCAAATTTCACAAGTTAAAAAACATAGGAAACATTTTGAAACACAGGGCTAAAAACAAGGTGAACAAAACTGTTCTAATTTTAAATATAATATATATGTCAAGATATTTAAATATTTAACTTTTCTAGTGTTACAAAACCTTCAAAATGAACATAGCAAGTACACATTGCTAATGCCCATAATGACATAGAAATTGGCCACAAAGGTCAAAGCGAAAATCGGTTGCTATGGTTACTAATGAAAATGCTATTTCCAATCATTTTCAATGCCTGCCACAAATAATGTGTTCTCAATATACAATGTGTTTTAAGTTATTGGATTGTAAATGATACCAAGTATCTAGGTATTAAAAGTTTCAAGTCATTTTTGTACAAAGATATCAAAAGATTTTGAACATTTTGTTACACATTGGTAAGCCAGTTTGAAAACAATGTCCACTAAAATGTTCTTATTTTAAATGCAGTGGTCCATGCCGAAATACTAACTTAACTGTCTGTTATAGCTAACACTTAAACTAATTCATAGAAACAACAAGTACACATGGCTCATCATATGTACAAAATCACATAAAAGAACTACGGAAACAATAGTCTGTTGCTATGGTTACATGTGATAATGCCATTTTTTACTCATTTTTTCAAAGTTGTCACAAACATTTGTTATTCAATCAACATTTCGGCAACAAATGAATAAATGACAATAGTAAATTCATCGAGATGTCATTTTCAACTGAAATAATAATTATAAAAAAATGCATCTTCTAAACTTGTCAAGTCATATTTTGATAATGCTAAAGGCCAAGCAAGTGATAAAGAAAAAATATGCATGGTCATTTGGAATAAAAGAGTTGAAGTTTCCAATGATTTTGTAATAAAAAACACTTACACAATGCAATGCAACCAATTAATGATATTAGTAATAGTATTACACAAAAAAACAAATATTCTTTCTCATGTTTCAGATACATACATCTTAATTGTGTTAGTCTTTAGATGTAGAGGATATTACTCAAGTTGTTCAATACAAAGTTGATTAAGCAAGGGTTTTCTTTCCAACTAATATAAAGGGACTTGGCAAGCCTATAACAATCTAAGTAAACAATTCCATTAAGTTATTTTGCATTTCCTCTCCTGTGATATAATATTCATATCAATCATACTAATGTGAGTATTTACAGTGCTAAACACATTAATCGATACTACAAAGCGTTTATATTTTCAACACCATTCATTATTATGATGTAATTTTACAATTTATTACACTTGCTTAAAATGCCATTTATGACATGAGTATACTGCCTGACTGGTTTGACAAACAGATCTATGCAGCACTACATTTAACCAGTCCACATTAAATTAACACAGAAGGCTATGTTTGCGTTTACTGCCTTTCGGTGTGTCATTTTTGTCAAATCAACTTTGACTTCACACTGAGTTGGTTTAAGGCATATTGCAGATCTTGGTGACTCAGATCTAAAGAATGGACCAATATAATCGCGAAGATATCATTGACGTGCAGCATCTAGGCATGGTGCGTGCTTTAGTTCAGGCTAAACACCACATTCTGGACTCATCCTCAAAAGATTAACTTCAATTTCTGAGGAATCTACAAACTCTTTGCATACTACAATTCCTGGTTTATGTTTTGATACGTAGAAATGGTGGTATTTGGTAATATTCTTTAGAGTTTTGAAATATGTATCTAGGAATGATTTCTAACAGTGAAATGTGACTGGCTGCTGAGGGTCATAAGCCAACTGTGGGATGTTGTGGCCGTACTTTGAGGATGCAGATACAGTGTGGCAATTTCTTGAAGACTCTCGGCATTAGAGCATCACTACTTGACCTTCCAGTTGCCGAAGTGACAGTCAGGAGCAAATTTGGTGTGCCCAGCCAACATAGTGTTTAGCGTTACACTCTCATGCAGTCCTGAAAATTGTTGGAAGATCTGTTTAGTGTAAATAAAACTTATCTATATTCACAAAAAAATATAACTAAACAAAAGATTTTTACTAGGGCATAATAAAATTTTCAAGACATATAAATCTTACAATAAGAGTGTTTACGTATATGTTTATTTAGTTAACATATTCCTTATATCACATTACTGCCAACTACGCTTTAACTTCATCCAGTTCTGCATCCCTTTAAATTAGAGCACCAATCGCAGGTATCAATGATGTGATTGATTTCAAAAGACACCCAATGCATTTGTCTAACAAACTAGACAAACAATTATTAACAGACAAGAAAACTTACCTGTCATTACACGCCACATGGCATACCAAAGCACAGTATGGTTCTTGTTTTGGCCGACGGCATTATCGAAAAGAACCTGGAAAATTTAATATATTAGTTGTTCATAGTTAAGCTATATGCAGTACATGAAGAAAGCAATGTTATAATGAGGGACACATTTCATAAGCCATAGTTGAATCCAAATATCCAATCGTTATCAATCATCGAATGTGAAATGGAAAAAAAATTGAGTAAGAATGTGTTTCATGGTGTAATATATGTTAAGTTTCATCATCTTATATATTTACTATTGATTCTCATAATCTCTTCTCAGCAATAAGGATGAAGTTTGCATAGGCTGTTAAAACCTTTAATCCATTAATTATAATTTTAATGGGTAATCGTTTTGAAGCACTAAATACCTAAGCATGTTTTTCACCGACACCATAGTGCTGGGCCAGGCTCACGACACTGTCACTTCCTTTCCCTGGCATTTCGGCCTCGTCCACCAGATAAAATGTCTACTTTCCTGTACAAATAAATGTTAACTATTGTTAAAGTGACTATACACCAGATTGGCACCAAAAAAAGTTTTTTTCTGTAACAAAGCTCAGGACAATTATTTAATAAAATGTTTTACTCTTTGATATCATAATTGTAAAAAAAAAAATTGTAAATGTTCGATCAGGAATCGCCACAATTGCAGTCCAGTGTTGTATCTACTGTGCTATGAAGGCTTACTCTAAACCTTTGGAATATCTAAACTATATACCTAACTTGATAATATCAGGTGATAACATCGACAAGCCAATCACGCATAAAAATGAATTCTACTAGGTTAGAATTATACAAAGTAATCTTTTTTAATGGTAAAATACAAAAAAAACTGCGAAAAATAAATTAATTGTAAACTTTGTGGTACTTCAATTAGTTAGTTTCAATGCACTGTACTCATCGATACCAAGTTTGTCAGTTTTCGGCAATTTTTTTTCGCTATTTCATTTCATGGTGTATAGCCCCTTTAAATGATTTCACAAATAATAATAAATTTTTTACTGAAATAGTCAGAAAGAAGATACCAGTAATATAGACAATCCAAGATGACACCAACAGATAGCTGTATACCTTTTACAGATCTTGATTTGTAATTAAAATTCATTTTCAAAATCAAAGCTAAGATCAAGAGTGTTTTACTGTAACTTGTTTACGTTGAATCTTTTGAAAGGATTTCTAAGTATGGCCAAGGTAAAAGTTTTTTAACAAGAATGCAAAGCTGACAACATAAAAAGTCCAAGCTAAAATATTAATTCTGACTTGGAAAGACAATTTTTACACGTACATATGGTATAAGATCTGTCTTATGTTGTTACTCCTTGTTTAATTCAAAGTGACATCTAACCATAAAAATATACCTGAACCTTCGGCACACATGCCAAACACTTGACACTTCCGTGGGGTGGCGAAATATATCGGCCTAACTTGTTGCGCATGATGTGGATAGTGCACATCTTGGCTACATGGTTCAGCACCTTCAAAGACAATAATGATAGCAAATAAAAAAATAAAAAAATATTGTATTTTATGAAAACAGGTGTTCCGAACAGTTATTCAGTAACATTCAAATGATAGTAGTATACACTGCAGTTTGTTTACATTTTGAATCTCCTTGATCTTTAGATCTCAGAGTACCATCATAATCATTTGACAAAGTAAGTAAATCATCGTTGAAATTAGTTACAGAAACATCATGTTCACTATCAGACTCGTGTTCAATGTTTATTTCACAATCAAAATCATCATTATTTATCAAACATGATAAAATTGACCTTTCATCTGAATCTTTTATATTTTGACTTTGAGAAGACTGCACAAATTCATTAAAATAAAGATAAATCAAGTTAAAGGATTTCATTTGCAAAATCTGGATCATCATTTTGTATATATTCTTTTTCATAAGGTACCGTCGAGGCCTGTGACAACGTTTAACATTTAACCTTGGCGGTAGTTCTGGCTTCCATAACTTTAATGTTGATATTTATTTATTTGATGTTTACAACACATTAAAGTTATGGCGTAACCCCCATAGTAAAGTCAACCAGAATCAATTGAGTGTGATGATGCAATGAAATCACATGACCATGATGACGTCAATGGATTCTATTTATAGAATCGGATTCACATTGTTCATTTAGTTGAATCCAATTGCATTAAGGCTGAAAATACCTTTTGATAAGTAAAAACAATTGATTTATTCCAAATTTGTTATTAGTTATTTACTAATTATTCGAAATAGAAAAAATAACAGCAAAATAAACACTACATTTGTGAGGTCAAATGTAGGTCACATGGGTATTTTCTGAAAATCTTGGTGTCACGTGATTTAATTTGAACACAACTATGACCTAGTAAAGGAATGCTTGTAATAGGATTTATTAAAATGCTAAATCTATCTACTATCTTTAAAGCGTGGTGTTGACAATGTGTTTGTGAACTACATTTTACTTCATTTACCTGAGGATACAGTTATTTTGTATGTACAATGCATGCAAGTGAAATAACAGCGTCACATAAAAATGTCACGAATTCTGGTAGGGTTTGGATACGGCGTTCTCTTCAGCGAACACATCCAAAAAGGTAATATATAACATGTTCGCTGAAGTTCTTTAGCTACCTTGGCGGTCATTATCGGTTGCTAACAACAAAACAGATTTCCAATAGGTGTTGCAGAATTCACTTCCGGGTTTTGTCAATCACTTTGATTGCCATGTGAAAGTACTGTCAAATTGCATTATCAAGCTTACAGATTGTTTTATACTGTTTAAACAAAATCAATAAATGATTTGATAACATTTTATTTGCACTTACCACTTGTAATTCCACAATTTGAACCCAGAAACGTTGAAGTTTAACACCGGATGTTTCTCCGTCGATGCTATTGTCTATCTCAGATTATTATACGACCTCTTATTGGGCATCACAATTGTTAATATAATGTTAAGTAGCTCGACTACCATAAATTGGTCGTTTAGGTGATACAACATGGCGGCGACCATGCAAAAAAGTTTATTGGAGGCTCTGGATGCGATTCGAACACAATTGAAACGACAACTCGTTTTGTGTCATGGTCTTCGTCTTCTTGGTAATGGTTTTAATATTGCTCTAACTTCGAGTTTATAGACGAGAGTCAACAAAGGAGAAACACATTTTTTGTGTCTATCTTGAAAACAAATTATGAAAATTTTGTACAGTAGTTGAAGCATAAAATATTGGTCTTATTTGTCATATTATCTATCATGATCAACGCAGTATAGATTTGTTCCTCTTGTCTATCGTAAAATATTATTTTTGAAATGTTGAACTTTAGCTGTTTATCCAGATTTTTTCTTATTATCTATCGTAAAATATGTTGTTGTTTTTTAAATTTATGATATACAATAAGAATTATTTATATTTTTCTTATTTGTCCTATAATTACATGAAAACACAAGTAGTAAGTTTCTTACAGTCTATCATGATTTTTGCGTTACTGTAACTATGTATAATTTTTTTCGTATTGTCTATCATAAAATATCCCGGAACAACCTATTTTCGACCACAACCTATTTTCGACCGCCTCCTGAAAATGGGTAAAACACTTCTATTTTGCGTCACTTCCGGTAAAAATAAGCTCCAATTGTTAACCATAACAGTAAAACTGTCAGAAAACTTCATTTGAAAAAGAATGGGAATGGTAGTGTTAAAAAAGCTTAAGTTATACTTGAAACAACACCAATTTGTCATTTTTAATTAATACCAAATTAGACTCTCCATATAAAATGATTTCAAATGTAAAATACTTCTTTAAAATCGTGTTGTTTTTGTTTGTTTTTATCTTACATATCTACCAAAGCCTAAAACCTATGCCCTATTATTTTCTAAGTATAGTGCACAACATTAAAAGCGCATTAAAATATGGTATGTTGCTTATTCTAAAATTAATGAAATTCATCTACAGGTAACTATATTGAATTGCATTTGGGAGCTCAGTTACCATAAAAATATACATATTGCGGCCTAGAAAGGTCATAATGAGGCTCATTCAGAGTTGGACCAGTGATAACAGGGTTCATGATGGGTGAATTTATCATTTTGTACCCATGTGAAAGCCATTAGAAGGGATGATGCATTCCTTTGCCTCTCTTGTGGTGATAAGTCACTAAAAAGTGACTGTATGGCAAATATGTAAATATCTAAGAACTTTTTTTTAAATAAAATACATTAAACAGTCTGAACAAGTTATACAAATTAAAATAAAAAAATATTGTGCACAAACTTTTGTTGCGAAGTATAGTTAAAGGTCATGGTCGAAAGCATGTTGTACAGAACAGAATAGAACATTTATTTAGATACAAGCATATACAGCTTATGATCATCAAAACAATTATCATAGCATGCACAACAGGATATAAAAATTAACATGAATTCAAACAAAAAGAAACAACAACAAGAGAGCAATAACATCCAGTTTGAGTTACGCTGTAATATTAATTATATTGTCTCTGATCTGATTTGCCTTAATAGTAAATACAGCCAGTTTGTGTAACAACGACTTCTTCTTAGAGTTAAGAAGAGTAATAAATTTTAACATACAAGGTCGTGTTCGATAATAACTAGGTATATAATGATCTCTTAAGTGTTTATATCTATCACACATCAGTACAAAATGATATTCATCTTCAATGTCATTCGATGAACATACATCACATCTCTTTTCATGTCGGGGAATGTTTCTATAACAGCCTTCTTCTATTTTAAGCCTGTGAGAGGATAATCTTAATTTGCTTAAGGCATGTCTGTGTTTAACATTGTTAACAATGTTCAGGTAGCAAGACATTTCAAAAGTGGATTTCACTGCACGAAATAGAGTAAGACTTGTTGAGCTATTAAAACCTTCATTCCATTGTGTTATATAGGTATCTTTCAGTCTTAATTTTAACTGGCTTATAAAACATGGTATATTAAGCACTGAGTCTCTAAACAGCCAAATTTCATTAAAACCGGCTGATTGTAATAATAGTTTTACTTTGGTTAACCAATTTATATGGCCTTTTTCACATTCGTCTAAAAGCATACGATAAGTCTCATACAATATACAATTTGAATTAAAACTGTTCATGAGTTTAAACCAATATTTGACTATTTTCACTTTTCTGTTTATTATTAATGGAAAGCGTCCCGTTTCTCCATATAACGACAAATTATTAGTCGTTATTTTGACATTTAAAATCTGTTTAAGGAATTTTTTGTGTAGTCGTTCCAGATTTTCAGCTGCAGCAAAGCCCCATAACTCTGAACAGTATTCGAGCACAGGGAGCACATACGCGTCAAATAAATCAAATTGTATATTAACTGGTATATACCCTCCAGACGTAATGCTTTTGAGAGACATGACTGATTTTATAGCTTTACTTGCCACAGCGTCTAAACATTTGCGAAAAGAACCGTTTGAACTTATGACTAACACTAAATAGCAAAAAGTGTCCACAATTTCAACCTGTTTGCCGTTATATATAAATACGTCGTTAATCCTTCCTCGACCACCCCGTTTAAAAATCATTATTTTCGTCTTTTCCACATTCACTTGCATACGCCATCGATCACAGTAATCCCTTAAACAGTCTAAATGTTTTTGTAATCCCTCGGCGGTCTCACTTAATAGTACACAATCGTCGGCAAACATAATAAGGAATATTGTTAATATTGTTGTATCTAGGTCAAATACAACATGTGACAGCCGCCATTTTGGATTCAAAACAACAGACGATTGAAACAGATTTTTTTTAATTTTTTTTTTTTGAAAGATGAATGATTGCTTTAAATGGTACACACAAACATTTATTTTTTATTATCACTTATTTATGATTAAAATGTAAATAATCCTTAGGCGGTCGAAAACCCGTTGTTCCGGGATATATTTATTAAAATTTATGATAGACAGTAAGAAAAATATTTCATAATAGATAATAATAAAAATAATTCATGATAGACAGTAAGAAAAAATTTCATGATAGACAATAAGAAATATTTTAAATTAAATATATGTATTAAAATTTATGATAGACAGATAAATATTTCATGATAGACAATAATAAAAATAATTCATGATAGACAGTAAGAAATATTTTTAATGATAGACAATAAGAAATATTAAAAAATATCTTATTTTCTATCATAAAATATGATAATATTTATGATAGACAGTTAAAAAAATATTTCGTGATAGGCAATAATAAAAATAATTCATGATAGACAATAAGAAATATTTTTCATGATAGACAATAAGAAATATTTTTCATGATAGACGATAAGAATATTTTTTCTTATGTATCATTTACATTAAAAAATATTGTCTATCATAAAACATGGTTTTCTTAATTGTCTTTCCTAAACATATATATTTTATTTATTTTCTAATATAAAATGAATCTTTCATACTGGGATTAATCTTATCAATAAAAAAATAGAAATGAACATTACTGTTCATTTAACTTTATTTAACCATTGATTATCTGCCATCACATGGCTTCAAGATAAGTTTAATGAATTTTATTATAATAATAAGGTAATAAGTGATACTCAGGTTATGAAAGTTTATCTTAAAAGCAGGGGAGGATTCAGGATTAGACGTTAGAGAGGGCATACCTAAGGGGCATACTCCGCTCCCCAAGAGAGGGCATACCTAAGGGGCGTACTCCGCTCCCTAAGAGAGGACATACCTAAGGGGCGTACCCCTCCCCCAAGGGTCTGCTAGACGTAAGCAATTTGTGAAGAAATCAGAAAGACATACAAGTGAATATAACACATCGGTGGCCTTCAAGTAGTGGTGATATTGACTTCATGGCATATCTTGCACATATTCAAGGATTGCGTTCTGCTACAAGACTGGAGAAAATAACTTTTTTCTCAGTTTTATGGCATGTATGCTTTTCTTGTTTTCAACAAATATCACACGGATGATGAATACATTTTCACCAGTATATGAAATTGTTGGATGACGAGGAAACTGTTGTTTATTTACGGATGAAGAAACATCAAGAGGACATAATTAAAGGAAGTTGCGCTGTTTGAATTTGTTGTTTTTATGAGTTCACGTCGCCTGCACATGATGGCATTTGAAAGGTGTAGTTTATTAATTTCCACTCCTTTGAAATAGAATGCGATTTTAGTGATGGGGCATGTGCCGGGTGTGCCATCTTCCCTCCCACGGAACCGTTTGTGTTAACTGTTGGTCATTGCAATTGCTCATTGATCTGTGATAGACTGCAGACTGTGAGCAGAAATTATTGATTGGCTATTGAAGCCAATTCTATTTCTTTCTCACTTACACTTATTTGATCAATGTACTTTTCTTTATATTATCAAAGAACATATTTGATGCAAAATATAGAATATATCAATTGATTTTGTTAATATGTACCTTCAAATGTCTATAAAAGAAATGGTATATGAAAGGGTTATTTTTGCATGACATACATAAATATCAATTAAAATACTTCTTTGATAGACACTAATAACTTCGTAAAGGTACATATTATAGAGATGCGGACAACAGTTTCATAATCGTGATACTTTTAAGCCTATAATTTGTTTGCTCAATAGCCTATTCGTCAAGCTAAATAATCTGTGATAGACAACAGTTTCAACGTATTTATAAACGTTGCATTAAAATAATTCATGATAGACTTCTAAAAAAGTATAGAATATACTATAATATAGTAATATTGCCATTCCTTTTATAACATAAAAGTAAAAAAAAAAAATATCACGACAAAGATGAACGACATTAATAATTCTGATGGCCTCGAAGCAGGTCCGATTATAATTAATGATAGACAACTGGGCCGACCATGTTTCTCGTGATAAACCGGGAAACGGTGTCTCGGTTACTGCGTTGTTTGTCAAAATGTGAACAAATATCGGTTATAAACACTTTCATGATCAAGCATATTCTGATCAATGTTCTTTCGTTTCAAAACAATAAAATAATACGGTTTTTGTTTCAAAAACGCCTCACATCATCGATCAGAAATGTTTGCACCTTACCGTCATACAAACGTAGTTACCAAAGTCCAAAAGCCGAACAGCTGACTAACTCTTTCGGTAAATTAAACACGCGTTAAAAAGTTATGTTCAACTAAACGTCAATGAATAGTGTTGCAGAGGGTTTATTACTGAAATTGGCGTATTTTTTATGTTGACAACAAATAACTAAGTTTTAAGCTCGAAAATACCATAAAAACTCGAGGGGAAAAGAGTGCGCGATTTGATTCTCGCTTTTTCTCGTTATTCACGTTAGCCCCACAATGATCAAAATCCCATCCACATTAATGATACCGGTTACCTAAAAATGCTTTCCAAATTCAGACACTATAGATAACTTGTAGCACGAATCTGATCTACAATGTACTAAGTATATGTTATCTGCGTAAAACAATGACATTTATACCACCTCGATAACTTTGTTAGCGCATTATAACATCAGAAGGGAAATGATATTAAACTGAAATATCATTAACTTACAAATTTGCTGTTTGTAAAATGTGTGATTTTGCTTTATATCGTACGTCATTATACTCACATTTTAATATACCAATATAAGCCTTTTATTTCCATGTTTTTCTTTAAATATATGATAAATTATTATATTAAACACATAATACGCACGCCAAAACTACATTTATATAAACGCAAATAATAAGAGACCACTTTAATTCAATAATTGAGGTCTGAAATCAAATTAATGATATAATCAATTGATTTGAGACCTCTCCAAATCATTTGGAGAAATCTACAATTCAATTGAAGATAAGTCCAAATCAACTTGAAAACATCTGCATTTGAATTGTAGAGCCCTCCAAATTAATAAATACCTCTCTAATTCAATTGGAGATATCTCCTAATCACTATTGTATATTACTTTGTTTCAAATTAAGCCGAATTAATGTTCCAACAATTCAATTATAGAGCTCATTACAAGGATAAGAGCTATCTTGAAATCAATTATGGATATCATTAGAACGGATTTGTTAGAATTGGAGTTATCTACAAATCATTTGTCGCCCTAATTCAAGTATTAAAACAATCTTCAATTGATTTAAAGAGCTCTATAATTCAATAAGTGATAGCAACAATTCAGCAATAACTATATACTGATAGCAACATATAATTAGAGACCAATACATTAAAGAGGTCTTCAAATCACTTCTTCTTGGCCTCTGTTATCTGCGCTTCGCAAAACCCCTTTTGTATGTATTATCTGCGTAAATCTTTCTCTATGTAATCTGCACTTTATCCTTCGCCTGAATTAATTCCATTCCAAAAATGTAGAAGAAAACTGCAAGCGGTGGGTTAAGGTTACGAAACACCGACGGTCGTGTTCATCGAGGTCGCAGTTTTTTTCAACAGATGCTTAAGATTTAATTGCAGAATGCTCATGGTGGTGAGCAACCAATCGCAAACAAGCGTCGTCCTTCACATGTAGTTTATTTCCAAATAAGATAGTATGAACACATAGCCAGTTTGCGACCGCGATTAACGACCCGGCTGAATTTTAGACGAACTTCTGAGAATCCGAAATCAGATGAAACTTGTGTTCACACACAGTGCAATTTCTGTAAATTTAAATTATAAGATAGTTATTGATAGTCTAACTTGATGCCAACGTGTGTATTGAATGATTGAGTAATGTACAGTGATGTAGTCAAATGTATTGATATACACATGCACAGTGGCTCGAATTTTGATTTTTGTTTTTTACAAGATACAAGATAGAATCATCTTTATTTAAAGTCGGGTATATGCTAATATATTTACATAAACACTTCATTTCTTAACGATGGTTGTTTTTTATCAATTTCACATTACCACAAGGTTTATAATTTTCCCATGGAGGAGCACGTGGCTGGTGGTACCATCCTTTGGCCGATGGTTTCCAGCATTTTTCGTGAAAGGGTAACCATACATTTTGAGCTCAATGCATATGGTCGGGTACCAGGCAGCAACCTAATCTAAAAATAGAACGTATGCTAGCCGGTTTATTTAAAACTTCGTACGAACTAGACCCGAAGTCTACGATCATTCCGTATGAACTTGAGTACGAAGATATCAGCGACCTTTTTATTAACGTACATTATTTCGTTCGAATGCTTCTGACGTAATTACTTTTAAAAGAGACGAGGAAACAGACGAAAATGTAAACAAACCGTTGATGTGAGAACGGTTGGTGGAATTACCGGTAATCAGAATAACCGAAAGACCGGAAACACTTAAGCTTTCGTAAGCATATACAATAGAGTGTGCGAGGCGCGGTGGTGTGGCTGGGTGAGTATATTTAAAAACAACAACATTAATGTTTTTGACCAGTGCTAGAAAAACCCGTCTTACACACCCCATGAATGATGAGTCATGCGATAAAACACGCCACTTTTAATTTCTTGTAATTGTATGGTTTATGAAAATGTCATTTAAATAAAGCGTATTTAAGTGAAAGTCTTTTGATTTAAATTGAAAAGAAATATTCGTAAAAAGCTATCTTAGATGAACTATTTGACGTTAAAGTTATTTAAATTAGTCGCACACGCTTTTTTGTGAAGTATACAAAAGTGAATTTTCCACGTCAACTTTTCCACAGATTGATCATTACAGATGTGCAAGTGGGTCTTAACGGCAAGCCTCGCTACTTACGGAATGCCGTTAACAGTCATCGCATGTGAATGTGATGATCTGAAACGCGATACGCGATATCACCTTCCGGTGCGCATGCGCATAAAAGAAAGGACGGTGATGGTGATGATGATAGTTTCGATGATGCTACAATGTTGATAAAAGTTTTCAAATCATAATGCGACGACGACGACTAAAGAGATAATAATGATATGATGATGCGACACGACGACAATGATGATAATACTAATAATGATAATGTAACGGCCACAACTAAGATGATGATAATTAAAATAACAATAATGCAACGACGACAATGATACTTATAATGATGCGACGATGACGTCAATGATGGTAACGATATTATGATGCGTAGTTGTTGTTGATGATGATTATGTGAACTGAGAGTATTTCATTTTGAAAAAAATGTTTGAAGATACTGTCTTGACTGAAAGCTTTCATTGTATAAAGACATTCATCTTTATTTTTTCTACATGACACATTGATAACAATTTTCGATTTAAACTAACCAAACGATCTCGTTTTTTCGCCGTGTTCTCTTCTGGCTGCATTTGCAGCAATTTTTTACCTGTTGATAATAGCTTACTGAATGGAAGTTTAATGCAATAGCCTCATTTCTCATTATTCCACACCGGTAATAGGTAACTGAATAATCCAAGATGGCTGCCACGGTTGGTAAACAAAAGGCACCTAGGAAACGATAATGGTGTTCACTGGTATACCAAACTTACTGTTACTGAAGGCAAAATGATTTTTCTTAAATATGAGTGAAATTCAATGAACTTTGCTACCATTGGATGTTTCTTAATACATCGATAATGGATACATCCAGGGTCCGTATTACAGAAGTATCTTAAGAATTTTTTTTTTTAAATAATTTAACTTAAGTGTAAAATTTGGAAATTTAAAAGAAGTTTTCGCTTTTAAAACGTAAATGTCCATATTTTAATTGCAGAATATACTCCAAGCAAAACAATTTCTTTCAGTGAAATAAAAACAGTTAAGGAAATTATTGAATTTAAGGAAAATGTAAATGTTTAACTTAAGATGTTTCTGTCACGAGTATGATTCAAATTCTGGTAGTTTCAGTACCTCTGACTGCTGACCCCAATATCACGAAAATACTTCTTCTCAAACTTAAAAAAAACTTATTTTTATATTTTGTGTAATGCGAACATGAGGATGTTGTAAAGATAAACACTTCTATAAGAGTTTAATTTCCTGAATAGGATATCAAAACAGAAATCAATAAAGTACTAACATATGCAGTATATGTTTTAACAATATGAAGTGTATTGTATTTACGGATATAGGACTGCAGTTTAAATAGACATCATACAACTTCCATGGTCATTTGCACGTTTGACGTTAGAGTGTCTTATATTTCTACATAATTGTGCTGCCTTATGAAAGTATCTTAGTAAACTTTATGTTATTACATTAATTGGATATAAGAAGTTTAACACGTGTATTTTTCTACTCGTTTTTCAAGAACATACTTATTGATACTCTACTGTATTTGAATACAATTACACTGGAATTTTAATGATATAAATATGATGATCTACTCAAAATAAAAAAAAAACAGAATGCTGAGGATATTAAAGTGGTAGTTTTTTGTGTGCATTTGTTCTGTATGGGGACCAGACTAAGTGT